>NC_025998.2:60225861-60427917 GCF_000442705.2 Elaeis guineensis | reverse complement strand
ATACAATTGATTTTGTTGGATACTTTTGGAGGGCATTTGGTATGGGGTGATCCCCCCAAGATAAAGAATAATGTCGATGGATGGTGCGATGAGATCACTGCATTTGATTGCACTATGGTGATCCTATATATCAGTGATTTCAAATTACCCTCCAATTCAGTGATGGGATATTTGTCTTTGAGGTTGGAAATTCATGATCAGCCCCAAGACAGTGATTTTGAGCTGAAATATAAAGACAAAAAAATTTCTCAATCTAGCAAAAAAATTGATAATATACCATTAATATATTATATCAATATTATATATATGATATTATATTATATTTATGATATATATTATATTATAATATATATTATTAATCATATTATTTCATATAATGATTTAATGATAATTTTAAATTAGAGTGAAAATATCTTATTGTACTTTATATTTATATAATAGAAATATTTAATATATTACTTCTATTTACCTTATTTTTATAATCAAAATAATTATTCATATATTAATAAATAATATATTATAATATAAATAAAAATATTAATTCTATAATAATATGTAATATATTTTTAAAAGATTAATAATTTATAGGATTGATAAATATATTTTTATAAAATCTATTAATTATTAATATATTATTAGATATAGTAATATTTTATTAATAATATATTATATATAATTAATAAATATATTTTAATAAAATATACTATGGGCAGTTTTAATATTATATGATCAATGATCTTAGATTTTCATAGAATATCAAATAAACTACTCATGGATATTTGAAGATCTTTAATCTTTAGATCATGACCTACCAAATATCGTGATCTTAGATCACTAATGATCAGATTACTACAGGATTCAGATCACTAGTGATCATATTAGATCATCGTGGTGATCCTATTTAAATCACCAAATGCTACCTTAGATGTATTTATGCTAAGACTATTGAGTATAGTTTCAACCAAAAAAATATTATTTTGCTATATTTTGTGGGGGTGGGTGCAAAACTAATATTGAGATGACAAGAATATAATTTGAGAAGTGCAAAACTAACATGAAAAAAAGAAAGTGTTGGGTATAAAATACCCACAGCCGAAACCCCCCGCGGAGTCGACGACGGAACAGAACGGTTCCGCCCGGACTCCTACGGGAGCCGGGCTCCGCCTTCAATAGCAGCTCGGCTCCGCCCGGACTCCTACGGGAGCCGGGCTTCGCCTTCGACATCAACAGCAGCTCGACTCCGCCCGGACTCCTACAGGAGCCGGGCTCCGCCATCGACATCAACAGCAGCTCGGCTCTGCCCGGACTCCTACGGGAGCCGGGCTCCGCCTTCGACAGCAGCTCGGCTCCGCCCGGACTCCTACGGGAGCTGGGCTCCGCCTTCGACATCAACAGCAGCTCGGCTCCACCCAGACTCCTACGGGAGCCGGGCTCCGCCTTCGACATCAACAGCAGCTCGGCTCCGCCCGGACTCCTACGGGAGCCGGGCTCCGCCTTCGACATCAACAGAAGCTCGGCTCCGCCCAGACTCCTACGGGAGCCGGGCTCCGCCTTCGACATCAACAGCAGCTCGGCTCCGACCGGACTCCTATGGGAGCCGGGCTCCGCCTTCGACATCAACAGCAGCTCGGCTTCGCCCGGACTCCTACGGGAGCCGGGCTCCGCCTTCGACATCAACAGCAGCTCGGCTCCGCCCGGACTCCTACGGGAGCCGGGCTCCGCCTTCGACATCAACAGCAGCTCGGCTCTGCCCGGACTCCTACGGGAGCCGGGCTCCGCCTTCGACATCAACAGAAGCTCGGCTCCGCCCGGACTCCTACGGGAGCCGGGCTCCGCCTTCGACATCAACAGCAACTCGGCTCCGACCGGACTCCTACGGGAGCCGGGCTCTGCCTTCGACATCAACAGCAGCTCGGCTCCGCCCGGACTCCTACGGGAGTCGGGCTCCGCCTTCGACATCAGCTGCTGGTAAGCTCCGTCCGGACTCCTACGGGGGTCGGACTTCGTCCTTAACTTTGATTGCAGAGTGCTCCACCCGGACTCCTACGGGAGCCGGGTTTCGCTTTCAGTATCCACTGCAGGTAAGCTCCGTCCGGACTCCTACGGGAGCCGGACTCCACCTACAACCCCAACCGAAAGGAGGACCCTTCCCGGACTTCTACAGAGGCCGGACTCCGACCGCTGCCGAGCCGCGATCAACAGATCCGCGCCCCTTGGCAGATCACAACAACAACCACGATCCTATTCCACTTCCTATAGCGGATTCCGCGCGGCTCCATCACCCCCTGCGGCGGACCCATTACTCTCTGACAGGCTGTGTCAACGGCCACGATTCTGCTCCGCTCCCTGCGGCAGGTGCTGCACGATCCCACTACTCGCCGACAACTAGCGGCAACGGACGCCGCTCCACTACCTGCAACAGGCCCTACGTGGCAGGCTATGACAATAGCCACGGGTCTACCCCACTACCCTTCGCAATAAATTCGCCTGACCATGGGCGGCCCACTACCAGACGGTTACGAATGTCGCCATCAATCCGTTGCCCCCTCCGCCTATAAAAAGGGGACCCAGATATGTTATTCTCTAAGCTCATTTCTTATCTCAAAACTTTGCTAAATTCTCCGTTCGAGCACTCCATTCTTGTTGAGGCAGAGAACTGACTTGAGCGTCGGAGGGTCTTGCCGGAGCAACCCCACCTCCGGTTTAGACTTCCCTTGCAGGTCCCGGCGGCGACCGCGGCTTCTCCGACTCCAGCTTCTCTGGCGCAAGCAGATTTTTCACCAACAGGATTGGCGCTAGAGGAAGGGGGCTCGTGTCTTCGCAGCACCCTTGTTCTTGAAGGAGCGCTCGACGGATCCGCTTCCGGCCATCTTTTCCGGCGCCCAATCCTCCTTCCCTCATCTGATGCCCTCTCACGAGGTCTCTACACAACTACCTCCGGCTATGGTCGCCGATAAAGGGTGGCCGGATGACCGGTCTCCGTCGGATTCTGTCAATGTCATCTCGGGGGAATCCCGACGGGAGGCAATCAGCACACCAGCCGCGTCCCTCAAGCGGCAAAAAGTTGAAGAGCCCATAGCCTTCACTGAAGAAGACGCCCAGGGAGTCCAATTCCCTCACGACGATGCGGTCGTAGTTTCCTTGAACATAGCAAATTACGACGTCCGTCGCATTCTCGTCGACAACGGAAGTTCGATCGACATCTTGTTCTACAGCACCTTTTCAAGAATGGCCACTCTTGGCGGTCATCTAAGGCCGATTTGCTCTCCCTTAATAGGGTTTACCGGTGACGCCGTTCCGACAGAGGAATGATAGCTCTAACTGTGACCGCGGGTCAGCATCCAAAGCAGTCCAGAGCCCTGGTGAATTTCCTGGTGGTAAAGGCCCGTCTGCTTACAATGTGATTCTTGGCTGACCCGGCCTCAATGCCCTCAGAGCTGTTGTTTCAACCTACCATTTGAAATTGAAGTTCCCCACCAGCCAGGGGATCGGAGAAGTTCGGGGAGACCAAGCGCTAGCTAGGCGTTGCTACAACATTGCCTTGCAAAGAAGCGATCAAGCGGACCCCTGTCCGGTCGATGGATTGGATGCTCGCGATGACCTCACTGAAGAGAGGGGCGGACCAATTGAAGATCTAATACCAATCCCTCTGAATGATGGGAACACAGAGCATGTGGTGTTAATTGGCTCCAACCTGGGGGAGGAGGTGCGGACGCGTCTTGTGGATTTCCTCCGAAGAAATACGGACGTTTTGCATGGGTCCCGACGGATATGCCGGGGATCGACACAGAAGTCATGGAACATCATTTGGCGGTCGACCCTAAACATCGGACCGACAAAAAAAAAATCCGGAGTCATGCCCCGGAGAGGCAGAAGGCAATAGCCGAGGAAGTGGATAAGCTTCTCAAGGCGGATTTATCAAGGAAGTCAATTACCCTGAGTGGATCTCCAATGTTGTCTTGGTCAAGAAAGCAAACGCAAGTGGAGGATGTGTATCGACTTCAAAAAGCTGAATAAGGCTTGCCCAAAGGACAGCTACCCCCTTCCCAGGATCGACCAACTGGTGGACGCTACCTCAGGCCATGAGCTTCTCACTTTTATGGACGCATTCTCCGGCTATAACCAGATTAGAATGGCATTGGAAGATGAAGAAAAGACAGCTTTTATCACTAACCGCGGCCTTTACTGCTACAGGGTTATGCCGTTCGGCCTCAAGAACGCGGGCGCAACCTATCAGCGACTGGTGAACAAAATCTTCAAGGATCAGATCGGCTGAAACATGGAGGTTTACATGGACGATATGCTCGTGAAAAGCAGGTCTTCCAGAATCATGTCGCCGACCTCGACAAAACCTTTGGCGCCCTTCGAAAGTACAGAATGAAGCTGAACCCGACCAAATGCGCTTTTGGAGTAACCTCAGGAAAGTTCCTGGGCTTCATGGTATCAGGGCGCGGGATTGAGGCCAATCCGGAGAAAATTCGCGCCATCCAAAATATGACCGCCCCAAGGTCGATCAAGGAGGTTCAGTGCCTTACGGGAGGATTGCGGCTCTTAATCGCTTTGTCGTGAGGTCGGTGAACGATGTTTGCCCTTCTTCCAAACCCTCAAGCAGCCAAGAACTTCTGTTGGACCCTGAATGCCAACAGGCATTCGAAGAATTAAAAGGCTACCTTAGCTCACCCCCACTGCTGGCGAAGCCGAACCTGGGGAGGAACTATTTTTATACCTGGCAGTCTCTCCCACAGCCCTCGCAGCTGTCCTTGTCAAAGAAGAAATGAAAGTCCAACGGCCGGTCTACTACATTAGCCGTGCGCTGAGGGATGCCGAGACCAGGTATACTAAATTAGAAAAACTGACCTACGCCTTGTTAATTGCAGCTCGGAGACTCCGACCTTACTTTCAAGGGCACACGGTGACGCTACTCACCGATCAACCGATCAAGGCGGTTTTGCACCGAGCTGATACCTCTGGAAGAATGGTAAAATGGGCAATCGAGCTCACAGAATTCGACATCAACTACAAACCTAGACCAGCAATAAAGGCCCAAATATTGGCAGATTTCATAGTAGAGTGCACCATCCCCGAGGAGGCCGAACCTGAGCAAAGCAAAGTTGACGACCTGAAGGCTCGATCGAACTCCCCCAACGAAGAAGCCAGCCCCTCCGATTGCTTTTGGACCCTCTATATGGACGGATCTTCCAACATGGCAGGCGCGGGTGCAGGACTGATCTTGGTCAGCCCAGAGGGAGTCGTCGTGGAGTACGCCCTACGTTTCGAGTTCCCCGCAACAAACAATGGAGTGGAATATGAAGCTCTGATTGCAGGATTAAGGGTCGCCAAAGAGCTTGGAATAGGCCAACTCCGGGTGCACAGCGACTCCCAACTTGTGGTGGGGCAAGTCAGCGGGAGCTATGAAGCACGGGAGGACAGCATGGCCAAATATCTTGAGAAAGTGAAGGAGTTCACCCCTACCTTTAGCAGTTTCGACATCAGACAAATTCCAAGGTCGGAGAATACCAGAGCCGATCTTCTCTCCAAACTGGCGACATCGGCTCCGACCGAATTGTCCAAAGGCATCCTCTTTGAAGTTTTAAAACATCCGAGTACGGAAGAACTGCGGCCCGTAATGGAGATCGACCATGAGCCCAGCTGGGTCGACCCACTGACAACCTATCTTAAAGACGAGATTCTCCCCCAGGATGCGAAAGAGGCCCGGAAGCTCCGAAATCAAGCCTCCCAGTACATCCTTTATGAGGGCAAATTGTACAAAAGATCATACTCCTTGCCCCTCTTAAGGTGTCTCCGGCCCTCAGAAGCTGACTACGCTTTATGGGAAGTACACGAGGGAGCTTGCGGAAACCATTTGGGTGCCAGATCTTTATCCCACAAGCTACTCCGCCAAGGGTATTACTGGCCAACAATGCATCATGATTCAATCGAATATGTCAAAAAGTGCGATCGATGCCAGAGATACGCCAACATCCAGAGACAACCTGCTACCGAGCTCACACCCTTGAATGCCCCATGGCCTTTTGCACAATGGGGGATGGATATTCTTGGCCCCTTTCCCATGGCGTCCGGTCAAAGGAAGTTTCTCCTTGTAGCGATCGACTACTTCACCAAATGGGTCAAGGCCGAGCCGCTAGCAAAAATCACAGAAGCGAAAGTGCAGGATTTCGTCTGGAAATCAATTGTATGCAGGTTCGGTTTGCCTAGAACCCTAATCACTGATAATGGACGGCAATTCACGGGAGCCAGATTCGCTGAATTTTGTGAAGATCTAAACATCTCCCACAACTTCACATCAGTGGCCCATCCCCAGGCGAACGGCGAAGCTGAGGTAACTAACAGAACCCTTTTGCAGGGGATTAAGACAAGGCTCGAAAAAGCAAAGAGAACTTGGGCGGACGAACTTTATCATGTGCTATGGGCGTATCGAACCACCCAGAGGTTGCCTACAGGGGAGACTCCCTTTGCCTTAGCCTTTGGTATGGAAGCCGTCATCCCGATCGAGCTTAAACTCCCGTCGGCACGAGTCGTGGCATTCGACGAACCCCAAAATGCACAAAGTCTCAGAGCCATCCTCGACCTGCTGGAAGAAAGGCGGGAGATTGCTCAGGTTCGAATGGCAGCCTACAGACAGAAAGTTGCCCGATATTACAACGCCCGAGTCAAGAACAAGGCATTTAAAGCAGGAGATCTAGTGCTCCGACGAGCTACTGTCTCGCAACCACAGGGCCAGGGGAAACTTGCCCCAAACTGGGAGGGACCTTACGAGGTCAAGGAAGTAGTCCGGCCTGGAACTTATTATCTTAAGGAGCTCGGAGGAGCCGACCTCCCACGACCGTGGAGCTCAGAAAACTTACGGATGTACTACCAGTAATTTCATCTTAATCAAAAAATGCATGCCCATCTGTCTTGGGACAATTCAAGCAAACTGTATCAAAAACAAGAGGGCAATCTTATAAAGTCGAAGGCCCGATTCTTTTAGACCGGATGGGGGGAGAGGCCTTGCAACGCCCATATGTGCCCCCACAGCCCTGTTAGGGATAGGAGGAGAACCTCGCCCTAACTTGAGCAAAGTCGAAGGCCCAGTTCTTTTAGACCGGATGGGGGGAGAGGCCTCGCAACACCCATATGTGCCCCCACAGCCCTGTTAGGGACAGGAGGAGAACCTCGCCCTAACTTGAGCAAAGTCGAAGGCCCGGTTCTTTTAGACCGGATGGGGGGAGAGGCCTCACAATGCCCATATGTGCCCCAACAGCCCTGTTAGGGACAGGAGGAGAACCTCGCCCTAACTTGAGCAAAGTCGAAGGCCCGGTTCTTTTAGACCGGATGGGGGGAGAGGCCTCGCAACGTCCATATGTGCCCCCACAGCCCTGTTAGGGACAGGAGGAGAACCTCGCCCTAACTTGAGCAAAGTCGAAGGCCCGATTCTTTTAGACCGGATGGGGGGAGAGGCCTTACAACGCCCCAATGTGCCCCCACAGCCGTGTCAGGAACGCGAGGAGAACCTCACGCCGGCTCGAGCGAAATGAAAGGCCCGAACTCCTACGGGAGCCAGGTTCCAACGACAAAGAAGACTTTACTCGGACTCCTACGGGAGCCGGATTCCAACGACAAAGAAGACTTTACCCAGACTCCTACAGGAGCCGGGTTCCAACGACAAAGAAGACTTTACCCGGACTCCTACGGGAGCCGGGTTCCAACGACAAAGTAGACTTTACCCGGACTCCTACGGGAGCCGGGTTTCAACGACAAAAAAGATTTCGCCCGGACTCCTACGGGGGCCGGGTTCCATCTGCGACGCCAAGGAAGACTTTACCCGGACTCCTACGGGAGCCGGACTCCATCGCCGACATCAGCTACAGGACAACCCCGCCCGGACTTCTACGAAAGCCGGACTTTGCCTATGACTTTGATTGCAGGAAAACTTTGCCCTGACTCCTACGAGAGCCGGGCTACTCCAACTTCAGGAGGGCTTCTCCATTCGGACTACCAAGGGAGCCGAACTTAGCCCCGACTTCGGCGGAGAAAAATCCAAGCAAAAAAGGAAAGCAAATAGTGCCCGAAGGCAACGGAAGCTCGAATCCCCGAATTCAAGCCCTAGGAGGAATCTCGGGCCTGAAGGGCCCCAAGCAAACCTGCAACCATCAACGGAATGACAATTGGGTATCTTCGAACGGCATAAAAGCCGAAAAGGAGCTCGACAAACGACAACCCCACATGAACAGAAGAGTTCGTCAATGACCTTGGGACGACGTGAAAAAGAAAAGAAGAAGAGAAGGAAGAAAAAAGGAAAGGAAAATGAAGAAGTTCGACAGACAACTATTTAATGCGAGATACAGACGAGGTAACAAAATCTCTTTTTCATTTAACAAGAGTATACGTTACAGAACCCGGTGGGTCAGGAAAAAAAGAAGAAGAAGATACACGTCATCGCAAGCCTCGCAAACACAGTTCGGGAAGGGTGCACCGGAGGCCGCTCCGAGCTGCGAACTCCTCTTCCCGTCTCTGTCCTTCTCGATCGTGTTCTCCAGTGCGTGTAACAGCTCTCGCCCCATCTCGCCTCATTCTATCTCTGAAGTCCCAACCCTAGTGGGAAAAGGGTGGGATAGATCTCCGGAGGCGGTAAGGGCAACGGCGGCAGTAGCGAAGACCTGTTTCAAGAAGAACCGGAGTCACCTCGGAAGCGGTAGTGACGCCAGAGATGTGCCTCATCTCCGAATGCCCCATGACAGCCGCCACCCAAAATGCTCCGGCAAGGTCGGCATGCACTACTTCCACCGTCCCCGCAACAAGTTCCACTGCCCCACCGTCGACACCGACCGCCTCCGGTCCCTCGACCCCGACGGCGTTAAGGATCCCATCATGGCTTATGACGGCAGCTCTGCCCTCTTGATCGGTATCACCCCGCCTTGCTACTCCGAAATTCGTGGGCAGAATAACTTCACCGACAGCCCCCGTTACTAAACCCCTGTTGTTGAAGGAATTCTTCCACGGGTCCCCTTTAAAACGATGGAGATTCTCACCGGCCGCCATTCTCCTCCTCACCTTCCTCCAAGCCCTAAAAATCCCCTCAAGAACAACCTCCAGAGTAGAGGACATGGTGTGGAAACCCTCAGAGAAGAATTGGGGGGCTGAAGGAGGCAAGGACTGGTGCGAGGGAAGCAAGACTCTTAGACGAAAGAAAAGCGCCAGGATGAAGCCATGAAAGGACTGAGGGGTTTAAATAGCCGACGGATCCTAGTGCAGTTATGGCAGCGAGTATTCCTGAGCCAACTGGTGTGTGCCACGTGTCGCGCTTATCCCCTTCATTGCTATCGAGGGTTGACCGCTCGCAAATTCCCATGGCACGATGCTTGGGATCGCATTTCAACGGGGGTTCCAAAAATACTCTTCAAGTCACCTTCATCGAAAAGTGGGCTCTGACGTACACACATTAAATGCCAAAATATCTGGAGGCGGCAGTGCGCAGGATTCGAAGGGACGGTTCCGGCTGTACCCATCTCTCTCTCTCTGTACTTCCTTCATTTGAAATTCAAACTCGAAAGTAGGAGGACTAGTGTTGGGTATAAAATACCCACAGCCGAAACCCCCAGCAGAATCGACGACGGAATAGAACAGCTCCGCCCGGGCTCCTACGGGAGCCGGGCTCCACCACCGACATCGACAACGGCACAGCTCCGCCCGGACTCCTACGGGAGCCGGGCTCCGCCGCCGACTTCAGAGCAGCTCCGCCCGGACTCCTACGGGAACCGGGCTCCGCCTTCGACTTCGAGCAGCACGGCTCCGCCCAGACCCCTACGGGAGCCGGGCTCCGCCTTCGACTTCGAGCAGCACGGCTCCGCCCGGACTCCTACAGGAGCCGGGCTCCGCCTTCGATATCAACAGCAGCTCGGCTCCGCCCGGACTCCTACGGGAGCCGGGCTCCGCCTTCGATATCAACAGCAGCTCGGCTCCGCCCGGACTCCTACGGGAGCCGGGCTCCGCCTTCGACATCAACAGCAGCTCGGCTCCGCCCGGACTCCTACGGGAGCTGGGCTCCGCCTTCGATATCAACAGCAGCTCGGCTCCGCCCGGACTCCTACGGGAGCTGGGCTCCACCTTCGACATCAACAGCAGCTCGGCTCCGCCTGGACTCCTACAAGAGCCGGGCTCCACCTTCGACTTCGAGCAGCATGGCTCCGCCCGGACTCCTACGGGAGCCGGGCTCCGCCTTCGATGTCAACAGCAGCTCGGCTCCACCCGGACTCCTACGGGAGCCGGGCTCCACCTTCGACACCAACAGCAACTCGGCTCCACCCGGACTCCTACGGGAGCCGGGCTCCGCCTTCAGTATCAGCTGCTGGTAAGCTCCGTCCGGACTCCTACGGGAGCCGGACTTCATCTTTAACTTTGATTGCAGAGTGCTCCGCCCGGACTCCTACGGGAGCCGGGTTCCGCTTTCAGTATCAACTGCAGGTAAGCTCCGTCTGGACTCCTACGGGAGCCGGACTCCACCCACGACCCCAACCGAAAGGAGGACCACTCCCGGACTTCTACAGAGGTCGGACTTCGACCGCTGCCGAGCCTCGATCAACAGATCCGCGCCCCTTGGCAGATCACAATAACAACCATGATCCTGTTCCACTTCCTGTAGTGGATTCCGCACGGCTCCATCACCCCCTGCAACGGACCCATTACTCTCTGACAGGCTGTGTCAACGGCCACGATTCTGCTCCGCTCCCTGCAGCAGGTGCTGCACGATCCCACTACTCGCTGACAACTAGCGGCAACGGACGCCGCTCCACTACCTGCAACAGGCCCTACGTGGCGGGCTATGACAATAGCCACGGGTCTACCCCACTACCCTTCGCAATAAATTCCCCTGACCATGGGCGGCCCACTACCAGACGGTTACAAATGTCGCCATCAATCCGTTGCCTCCTCCGCCTATAAAAGGGGGACCCAGATATGTTATTCTCTAAGCTCATTTCTTATCTCAAAACTCTGCTAAACTCTCCGTTCGAGCACTCCATTCTTGTTGAGGCAGAGAACTGACTTGAGCGTCGGAGGGTCTTGCCGGAGCAACCCCACCTCCGGTTTAGACTTCCCTTGCAGGTCCCGGCGGCGACCGCGGCTTCCCCGACTCCAGCTTCTCCGACGCAAGCAGATTTTTGCACCAACACGTTCAAAATACATATTCCAACTTTGAGAAGTTTAATTCAATCTGAATGGACTTGAAGATTGCCACAAAAAAAAATATCTCATCATAGTCAATACTATAACTCTGACGAAATTCTTTAGCAACCGGATAGAATTAATAGGTCTCCACCTTTCCGTCTGTGCCTCTTATCCATCTAAAATTCACTCACACCCTATGGATCATATCCTTTTAGATGAATCAATGAATGTCCATGCATCGTTGATCTTCATAAACTTCATTTCAAATTTAATGACTCCAAGCCACTTCTCAAAGTTAAATTCCTGTATAAAATTTGTAAGGGAGATCAAATCTCCATCCTAAATCTCGAAACCAAAGAATCTGCTCGGCTGACACGATACTCTACCGTATCTATATAAAGATGCTTTTACATCGGGCTCCAGATTTGATCTCATCAACTCCAATTCTGTTGGTTTGTATCAGAGTCGTTCCTCTACCTATCAAGCTTCACCAAACTTACTCTTTACAGTATCAGTTCCTTCACCTAGAAACTTTTTTTTTAAAAAGAATACCTTAAGATTCATGAACATCTGATGTCCATAAAGAAAATAGAAGAAATATCTCTAAAATAATATTTATCAGATCAAGATCCAAGCTAGTCGATTTATGAACATTTCACATAAGTTCGACACCCCAAATTTTAAGATAAGAAAGTATCGAATTATCCAAGTTCATATCTCATATAGAGTTTTGGTGATCGATTTGCTCAAAATATTCTCGAGTACATATCAAGTAGTCTCTAAACATAACCTTAGGCAGACTAGCAAATCCATAATGGACCGAACCATGTCTAACAAAGTTTAATTCCTCCTTTCAAACATCCTTTAAACAGTGATGTTCCAGGAGAAGTCTATTGAGAGAGAATCTAATTCTCTTCAAGACATGTCAAAAACTTACTGTAAAGGTATTCACTTCATCAGTCTAACTAATAAACTATAATACTCTTTGCAGTTTGTATTTTCTACCTCATCATAGAATCATTTGAATATTTCAATCGATTCAAATTTGTGCTTCATAAGCAAGATGCACCCATGCCAAGATAGATCATCAGAGATTTTAATGAAATAGTAAAGCTCTCTTCTGGCACTTATGTTTATGAGTGCAAATATATCAATATGTGTCAAACTCAGAACATCACTGGCTCATTCATTCTTTTCAATAAAAGGTGATTAAATCAATTGTGCCAAAAGTAGGTTTTAGTGATATTATATAATCTTGGATGCTAGTTAGATGTGTATATTACACTAATAGGTTATGGTACTAGATTTATGTCATTTTCAATTGTTCACTCATTATTGCAATATTATTCACAATGATATCACAATAATCATTCTTATTGACACCATCAATAAAATTGGACAATAGTGACAATCACTTAAAATAATATCTTCAGGATTGAAAATAAGCTTGATGATTCCTAATGTTAAGACTGAAACAGACTTCTATCTCCTACATTCAGGAGTTTCTTGTCATTTACAAACCTTCTACTATCCTAAAGTCTTTTACAACTATTTCCAAATATGACTTGTACTATCAGTATCTTATACCTAGGTAGTAATTTTACCAATAGAGAAACTTCAAGGAGTTACATTATAACTATCTTGACCAGCAACCATTTGCTGATTTTTCATTTAAACCTGTTTGGGTTAGTCTGAAACTTTTTGATCAATTCGCTCAAAAACTATATTCAACTATCGATACTGGCTATTGAAGTTAGGTCCGATAATGTTGTCACTGTCTAATAATGAACAGAGCGATAATATTCTAGCCATTTTTGAAAAGAGAATAATTGACCTATTAGTATATGAACTACTTTAAGCCTAAAGACTTAGACTTTAGTCTAAAGGTTCTTCCAATATTTTATACAAATTGGTAGCCTCTACCTCCAATCTGAGAAATTACTTTAATTTTTT
Organism: Elaeis guineensis; assembly: GCF_000442705.2. Taxonomy (NCBI): domain Eukaryota; kingdom Viridiplantae; phylum Streptophyta; class Magnoliopsida; order Arecales; family Arecaceae; genus Elaeis; species Elaeis guineensis. The sequence goes on along the minus strand of NC_025998.2, from coordinate 60,414,798 downwards.
TAGCGAATACTAAAATTCACACAGACCGCATTCAAGCTCGAGTATGGCTTAGCCAATCCTAGTGCATCCATGGGTAGATTCATAACAAATTATTTCTTCAAATAATTTTTAGTAATTAGATTTTGCCCCAGGCATCCCTTCAGCAAGCATGTGGTTCTCCACTAAAAATTTTGGTTAGATCCAACCATTAATATGACAACATCAAGTGCATCCAATAAATGAATGTTCAGGCCCGAGTGTGGCTCCAATGTCAATCTGAACATTGATCTGAAGGTACAATAAGATGGTCATATGATGGATGATAATTTCAATACGTAATGGACACCAAGCATGTGGCACCTCCAATGTCTATTTAGAATATTAGACTCATTATCATGCACCTTATTGGGAGACTATGATCTAGTTATCCCCATAACTAGTTCACTTTATGGACCTAATAATTTAGAAACTTTGGTTAATTTATTTAATAAGACATCAATCGACCTATAAATCATAAATTCTTCCACTGACTTCATTAAGTCATGTAAAAAATTAGTGACTAGTGGGTCCAACCGAAACATCATAAATCCTTCCACTAATTTCATCAAATCATAAGAAGGACTAGAGATAAGTCGGTCCAACTGACAAGTTGGATCAAGGCACCTAAATCAATCATACTAATTAACCATAACAACAAAGGTCAACTTGAGTCACCTAGTGATTTAATCAGCCTAATGACTCAAGCTAAATTATTTAGCCTCAATCAAAGTCTCTTTGGTTTAATCAAAGCCATAGACTCGACCTTCTATAACTATTGTATTCGATCTAAAGTACTCTTAACCTAATCTAAATCAACTATTGGTTAGATTTGATCAACTACTCTTTTTGGTCCATTAGATCTTTGATTCTAACCTTAGGTCTAACCTAATTAAAAGGACCGATTTGAGCTAACCCATGCCCCATATTTTATGTAATGTCATTAGATCTTTAATCACAATTCTAGATCTAAAATATATTTCTTAATTCTTAATTAAGTATATCATCAACATGAGTTAAGATTATTAATTAAAATAATTTTAATATTATAAAATAATTTTACATCAATTTTATGTAAAATTTTTTATTCTAAAAATTAGGTCGGTTCATCTCTGAACTGAGTTGACTCACTTTAGTGGATCGACTAAGTCTGATACTTGATCGACTAACTGATCATGAACAGTAACCATTACTGTTTGACCTGAGACAACTGGATCGGATCAGTCAACACTGAACCGATTAAACTAGTGGACTGGGTCGACACAGTTCAAAACTAGTCGGTTCAGTTGGCGTATCAACAAGTATCACATAGTTTTAGATCTGAAAATTTTCACATAAACTGAAATAAAATCAATCATAACACACTTTAGATCATATCTATATATTTTATGATTTTAAATTTTACTTTTCATGATTAAAATAATTTTAATCATACAGATTAGATGTTTTATTTTTCAGACAACTCAAATTTTGTATCACATACAATAAATTCTAGGATTTTATCATCTAAGATTTTGCAGAAAAGTAAGTTCTTCCTTTTGCTTTCTTCTTTATGGGATTAAATCACATGGTACCCCCACGCTATAAGAGCACCATATCGAATAGGAAGAGAGGGCCTTTAAATCCTTTTGCTCCTATGATCAGATGATCTGGTGATCAATCCAATCCAAGAACTTACTAATCAGATCATCTAATCTACTCACATATCATATATGCAAAAATTTAAATCAAATCTAAATTATATCAGATTTGATTTTTACATTAGATCATATCTAAAATCAGATCATAACATATCTCATGTATTACTAAATCTAGATTTTAACTTTACATGCATATATGTTCATGTCATAACGAACCTTCACTCTGATATCAGTTGAAGAGAAGCGTAGTGGTTTTATGCATATAATTTTAAAATTTTACAGTAGAACATACATAGATTAAATAATTTAATCTATAATGTATGCATATATCAAATCTAAAACTACCATATAGAAACTATGACATGAACTAATATGCATATATGTAAATCTAAAATCTAAAATTCAGTAAGTATAGATTATATCTAAATTATATTTAGATCATATCTAAATATGAATTAACTTTAAAACTCTATATCCGAGCATGAGTAGTAGATCACCACATCTAAAATTTATGGTAGTTGGTTCTTCATGATGCTCGATAGCTGCATACTTGTCCGACCTCTTCAGGTATCCACACGAAGTCCATGTGCTGAACAATCTCTCTAAAAATGCTAGCTCACGAAGACACCATATTTCGGCTAATCTAAGAGAAATATGAAGAAGATGAAGAATAAAGAGACCTTCTCTTTTTCTTTCTAGATCCATGCAACAGATCTCTATGATAGAGATCAAGAGAAAAATCCTTTCTTCTTAATTCTTCCATGCACAAGAGAGAACCTTTCTCTCTTCCTTTTACACCTTTAAGAAAAAAATTTTTACTCTAATTTTTTATGAAAAAAATCAGATCTAATCTAATTTTTTATGCTAAAAATCACATAAAATCTTAAGCTCAAGAAGAATCCAAAAGAGAGATCCAAGAGAAGAATCATTCTTCTCTCTTCTTCTCTATTTTTCTCCTTGATCTAGAACTCTAGGAAGCCCCAAACATCCAATCAAATTTTTTTGATATTTTTTTTCCAATTTTTATATTAAAAATTAGATCCAATCTAATTTTAAACCTAGAAAAAAATAAAAAAATTTAAGAGAAGAATCCCTTCTTCTCCAAGGCTGTGCAGTAGAAAGAAGACCCTTCTTCTTCCTTCTCTTTCTCTTGTTGGGAAGAATTTTTATTCTCTAATTTTTTACTGTAGAATCAGCAAGAGAAGTCCTCTTTGATGCCTAAGAATTAGTAGCAAAAGCCTCACAAAATCCCTTCAAAATGGATTGAGAAAGAAGCTTGACGCATGGGATATGGGGCGTCCAACTCTTGGATGCCCCTCTTTTCTTTTTGGTGACCAAAAAAAGAGGAGATGCCCCTCTTTTTACATGGAAGAGAGGGAAGGATGTGGTACCTTGTGTGGGGCATAAGATCTCATGGTGGTTAGGAGTTTAAGCATGGAGAGATCTTAAATAGATGGGTTTAGGAATTGGTTCAGCCCTATTCCAAATAGGACTCATAAATCTTGGTCAAACTCTAACTAATTTTTGGACCTAATCCTAATCAATTTAAGAATTAGTTATAACAAACTAACTAATTAGGTCCTAGCCCAATTATGAACTAATTAGGCTCTAATCCAATTAAAAATTAATTAGATTAAAAATTCATTGATCCAAGGATTGATTCTTAATGGATATCAGGGAAGTTTTTGATAATAAAGCTTGATCCAATCAAGCCTATTATCCAATAGGGTTTGACCAATCAAAATATATATAAAACTAAATTGAATCTCATTCAACTCATAATTTAAATTGTATCCTTGAGATCAATTGGAATAAGCTCTATCATTCAATAGGACTGCATCCAATCAATCCAAAGCAAACCTAATTGAATCTAATTCAATTAGATTTGATCCAATCCCCATTGCTCAATCAAATTGAGTCAATTAACAATCAAATTATTAATTAATTATTCCTCTAATTTATCAACTATTAGTAAATAATTTATTACAATCTTTACAAAGGATTAATTATCAATCACATTGATAATTAAACCCTACAATGATTCAAAATCATTGATCAGCCATTTGATCAGACAGTACTTCTATGTGTGTGACCTCATAAGTTTGAATCTAAGTCGGTAGTACAAGAACAATTATTGTACTAATCGATGTTACCATCTAGTAATGATTTTTGACATCCGAATAGGTCGAATATATGCCCAGCAACACTTTAGAACCCATGTGGATATAGTTATCGTATAATTTATCTCTTTGACACCTGATGCTCAAGGATAACTTTGGATTAAACTGTCAACCCAGGATGAGAGGTCCACATTATATCTCAACCTCAAAAATTCTGTGACTCCTCACTCGGACAACTTTGATCAAAATTTTGCTAAATTGAAACATAGTGATACATCATCTCCAATTTTACTTAGAGTGATCAATTTCATCTTGACTCAAACTCAGACTTCACAAGTACTTGACTGTACCCAAAAATCTTCCATCATCGAATTAAAAATTTAGGTAGCTAGCACCAAAGCATAGTGAGTTGCTTGCAAGTCACCAAGGTAGTCTTAGGTCAGAGGAACACATATATCCATATCCCATCAGAGCAACCCTTGACAGTAGAGTGCTCCAGAAGTAGTCACGCTTAGTGAAATATACTCCTACAAATCACCAATATACCCTACCCGTGTCACCACACGCCATGGTTAAGAGGACAACCAACTAATATGGCACATAATGACCTACACTTGATACAATTATCGTCCTTGTAACAATTGTATCATTTGATCATGAGCAGAATTTAAGAACCACATGATAAATCTTCCTTTATCATTTTGGAAGTAGCTCTAAAGACTTAATCATAACATATGAGTTCTATTTAGAAAGATGTATTCCTTATGATAAATCTTACCAGATAAGATTTATCATTTTATAATTTATATATATGTATGGAGCACAATCATATACAACCTAGATGATTGGCTTTAGGATAAAATTTCCAACAAGCAGAAGCATGTCGGGCTATGTATTTACTTTGAATGGAGGAGTTATTTGCTGGAAGAGTTCCAACCAACATACTGTGACCAATTCTGTATGTGAAGCACAATACAATGCTGCATTGGATGCTATAAAATATTTTGCATCATTATCACTTGATGTGAGAGATCATGAACCATGGTGACGTCGAACTTCAGAAGATCAATGAAAAAGAGAACCTAGCTAAACCCTTCACTAAAACTCTTAAGATCAAAGAGTTCAATGATTTCAAATGGAAGATGGATATAAGATACTACCCCGATTGGCTTTAGTCCAAATGAAAGTTGTTGAAAAATATGTCCTAAAATCAATCATGTAATGATTGAGTTCATCCTTGTATATGAATTATTGATTATTGAATAAAAATTATTTTGATATTTTTTATCATAAAGTAACATCTTCATTGAACTCTTGTGCTGTGATGAAGTCTTTAGAACTATACTAGTGTGCGATATAGAAATGATTTATCGTATAGTTCTTAAATATATTTGTGACTAAATGATACGTTATTATAGGATGATAATGTTTATCGAGTAGAGGTCATTGTGTGTCATATGAGTTGGTTATCTTCTTAACCAAGGAGTGTGGTGACACTGGTATGGCATACAGGTGAGATGCAGGGGTACATCATTACTGAACAAGTGACTCACCTCCTGAGTGTTTTGCTGTCAAGAGCTGCTCGCAAAATATATGGGTATAAGTATCCTTCAGACTTGAGATCATTATAGTGACTTACAAGTAACTCACTATGTTTTGGTGCCAGACTATGTAGATTTCTAATGTAGTGATGAAAAGCTACTGAGGACAGTCAAGTACTTGCGAAGTCTATGTGTGGATCAAAATGAAATTGACTCCTCTAGATTATTGAAGTTGATGTATCGTTGTATTTTAATTTAAAAAAATTTTGATCAGGGTAATTCATGAGATGGATTTGAAAGGTTGAAATAAATACGGATGAAGCAATCTCGATTGACAGTTAATCAAAGACCATCCTAGAGCATTCAAGGTCAAAAAGATTAATTATGCGATAACCATGTGTATGGGTTCTTAAATATTTTTTTATGATAATTTGATCTATCTAGACATCAGAAATCATTGCTAGATGGTATCTCGATTAGTGTAGAAATTAGTTTCTGTGCTACCAGCTTAGTGTTTGAACCTATGGAGTCACGCACACAAGTCAAACAAAGTAGGAAGGAATTGATCTATGTTTATATGTCCAATTTAGAAATACTTGACTTGATTGAATATATAAGCTAACTTGATTGAGAATTAAGTTATGGATCAAATGGGATTGAAGAGTTGACTATCTCTAGATAGCACTACACATGAGGTTCAGATTTGATCTCGGAGATGAACAGTTTCTGATCTATGATCCATAGAGCATATGAAAGATTGAATTTAGGTACTGATTAATTTTAAATTAGATCTGAATTAATTAATCTTAATTGGGTTCAAAATTTAAGTTAGATTTTGTATAAAAGTTCTAAAGAGTTTGGGATTAACAATCTTTCAAAATTACCTCAAACCAGCTTCGAATTGGATTTGAATCGGATTCATTTTTGATAAGATATGAGTATTCCCACTTGTATTGAGGATTTTCTCTATTATAGGTAGACCAACACCTGGAGCTTTGCTCATTTGGGGCATCCCATGTGGGTGAGAGTTTGGGTGCAAATTGGTTGTCATATATGATGGTAATTCTATCTCATGTAGGAATCATTCTTTCATGAGTATTGGACTGATTCAAATTAGATTTGAGTTAGGACTTTGATACTTATTGGATCATAAGAATCATCTATAAATAGAGAAGGTCTCTATCTATGGATGCATAGCAAGCAAATCAGATTGAGAAAAGAGAGAAAGAGAGAGAGAGGTCCCCTCTTCTCCCTTGCCCTCTCCTCTGGTTGCCGCCCCTCTTCCCTTGGGTATCGATCCATCTTGGGCATCCCACCTCCTGGTGTGAGGTGTCACACCAGCACATCTCATCCCTCGATTGATTGAGTTGCAAAGGCTATTGGATTGGAGTTTCATCCTGCTTTCCTACGGCGTCTAACGTGCATACAAAGTAGAGGGTCTGTACATCCAAGCCTCCATGAAGATTTATATTAGATAATTTAAGATTTGATCTCTGATTCCACTGCTAATAAAGTAAGGATTTGATCCTTAATCACGTAGGTGAATAGAAAAATTTTTAGATGCAACCTGGGCCTTTCGAGTAGAAACAGTTTCTTTCCCTTTATCCAGGAATTAAATCAATAGCTTGTTGAATGTTTCTCATAGGCGGTAAGTAATCTAAGAGATCCTTAGGGAAGATATCATGAAACTCACTAAGAAGGCTAATTACTTTCTTGAGATAATCTACCTTAGGATCCTCACGAACTTATCTCGCAACAAGCATCTAAACTGGCAATCCTTCACTCACGGTCATCTCTAACTCTTTAGCACCAATCAGATGGAGGCTTTTCTTCTTGATATTTTTCTTTGGTCCATCGTCTATCTTTCTATTGGTAGCAGGTGGAGAAGAATTAATCATGATCTTCTTTTCCTGATGAGTAAAACTACAGAAGTTGGTTCAGTCATAAATCATAACATCATTGTCAAACAACCAAGGCCAACTTAATATGATACTTTCAATTTCCATGGGTAAGACATCGCACCAAATATGATCCTGGTAAGAATGAAGCTGGATGGGAACACGACATCTAAATTTGATGGGAATAGAGGAAGAATCTATCCAAGACACACGGTATGGGATGGAATGATCTACAAGAGTTAATCCTAATCACTTAACCATGTCGGTGGAGATGGTGTTGATATAGCTACCACTATCAAAGATCACCTTACAAATTTTATCATTAAATTTTATGAAGGTATGAAAAATAGAGGTCCTATGCCAGTCTTCACTTTTCTTAGTCTATGCTAGAATATTCCTATCGACTCCGAGCTTAAGGTTTAACTTGGGTACAATATAACCTAGGATATCCTCAGTACTCTCAAACTACTCAGCTAAGTCTGGATCAGCTACATAGATTTTTTTCTCAATATTTTCTAGAGTTTGTTCCTCTAATTCTTCCACTAATAATGATCGATTGGGATATTATGCAGCAAAATGACTGTAACCATGGCACTTGAAGTAATGGGAACGAGAACTACTTCCTTTTGATAACTCTCCTATAGCTCTATTTTCTTTATCTTCTTTTCTCCCAATAGGATTTATAGATGGAGGTCCATTACTAGGAGCCTGGTTAATATTAGGTCTCGATCTAAAAGGGGTTACTCAACTGAGTTTAGGACGACGGAGAGTCGAATGTCTAGAAAATCTCTCAAAGTCAAAAGCAAGTTGATAAGCTTATTCTAATGTGGTTATCTCTCATAAAAAGAACTCACACAGTATATCTTCTCGTAATCCAACTCAAATCTAGATAAGATAACAATCCTATCGTCGGCTACTCCACATATCATGAGATATTCATCAAATCTCGTGATATACTCAATGAATGATCTATTCCCTTGAGTAAGTCTCAGCCATTGATCTAAAAGTCTTTGTTGGTAGGAGGTGGGGAGGTATTTCTCTCTGAGTTTCTCTTTCATCTCATCCCAGATTTCTATCGGATCTTATCTTCTCTGGTTGAGAAGATGCTTAACACTTTCCTAATAAAGTCGGGCTTGCCTAACCAACTTCATCCTAGCAAATCTAACTCTCCTTGCTTCAGACATTTTGTACCATCCAAAGTAGTGGTCTATGCTCGATTTTCAATCTAGATACTCTCTTAGATCTAGACAACCATCAAAATATGGAGCTTCAACCTTCACATTCCTAAGGATATGCTCATCTTGGTCGAACTAGATATGGTGCGAGTGTGCCCCTATAGGTCAATCTAGTTCTAGGTTCCTACCTCTCTGTCCTATAGGCAATCGGGGAGACACAAGTTTTGATTATTTCTACCTAACTTCTTCTAATACTACTATTCTCTTATTCATGACTTTCATAAAATTTTTCATATCATCAAACTTTTTAGTCAGAGCATTAATGATAGCTGCTGTATTAGGATCCATGTTTGTGTTGGGTGGAGAAGTAAGACGTTGATACTGGGTAACTGATCTAGTGGTCATGCAAATCTAGGATATAAGAATAAGGTGCAGTAAGAAAATTAAAATGCCTGAAAGTAAATTATAAAATTTAAAGTATAAAAATTTAACTTGTGAGAATTTAAATTGATGAATTGAAAAGCCCTAATCAACCAGCTCTGATACCAAATTGATGCAGGACAACCAAACAACAAGGAAAAGAAACCAATCCTAAAGATTAAGCTTCCTTCTGTTCATCAACAATAAATCACGTCCAGCCAGGGGCATCATTATTCCCAGGATAGATATTATAGTTGCCTCTACTCTGCTCAAGAGGCATGATTGATTGATACGAGATCAAAGCGAGATCAATCTGAATGATGCAGATGAATGCTATTCTAAAGGTCAGTAAACAACTAACAATAAGAAAGTACATAAACAGATAGTAGAAATTAAATATGCTCATGAGTAAATACAAAAAAAATATGAATAGGATAAGGGAGAGTAAAATATTAAACCCATGAGAAAATTCAAGAAGATGATAAGTATCTGGATCGTGGTAGTTAAGAAACTATCCTGATTAGAGCTCTTGATCTTTTAACCAAATAGATCTATCGATAAAGAACTAGGACTTTACCAACATTGGATCTAACAGAAAAAATGAAAATCAAAGATCAACTGAGGAGGAATGATGGTCCTTGACAGCATATGATATATAAAATAAGGGATCACTCTTTTCTCTCATCATGATAGACTGAAATCTGAGAGGAGACAGATTTTCTCTTGATGGGATAGGCTTGCATGGACAAATGGTGGAGTCGAATTGGGATCGTAGGAACACTGGATCTCAAGGAGATAAAGATTAAAGGGACAAGAAAGAAAGTGGGCCTCACACCCTCCCCTTGTGGAGTGATTTTGGATCTCACACCCTCTCCCTCTCAGAATGATTGACACAAGTATTTGTAGAGTTTGTATAAAGGTTTATATAGGACCCTAGGGATCCTATTTCTTTAGGAATCCTTTACCTTTTACAAGGAAGAAATCAGCTCTCTCATAAAAAAGTAAAGTATTATGTCTGGTTTTCAAATAAAATAATCTACCATGGAAAAGAAATCAGTCCTTCAATAAAACTCTATGTGGGCACTTGATACTTAGCACAACTTGGCATGAGGATCCTTAGGCATGGCACATGCTGGCATGCATATTTCCTCCCTGGGTATGTGAAGAGTTGTGGCTCCAAAGGTGATGTAAACAAACCCAATACAAATCCAAGTATGGTCTTATGGATCCAAAACTAAAAGCATCAAGATAACTGTTAGAAAATATGTCCTAAAGTCAATTATTTAATGATTATGCTAATTATAAATATATATGAATTGATAAATAATAAAATTTATTTGACCTTTTTCATCATAAGGTTACATCTTCTAACGAACTTCTGTATTGTGATGAAGTCCTTAGGATTACTTTGATCGATAAAAGAGGATTTATCGCGTAATCTTTAAACTAGTTTACGATCAAACGATATTCTATTACTAGGACGATAGCGATATCAAGTGTAGGTCATTGTATGCCATATGTGTTGGTTGTTCTCGTAACCAAATGACATGTAAATACTAGTATGACATGCAGGTGAGATGAAAGAGTACATCATCGCTGAATGTGACCAACTGCGGAGCACTCTGTTGTCAAGAATAGCTCAGAAGGGTATGGGTATAAGTGTCCCTCTGATCTGAGATCACCATAGTGACTTGTAAGCAACTCACTGTGCTTTGATGTCAGACTATCTAAATTTATAATTCAATGACAGAAGATTTTTAGGTGCAGTCAAGTACTTGTCAAGTCGGTGCATGAGTCAAGATGGAATTGACCTCTCTGAATTAGTAGGAGATATACATTAGTGTATTTCAATTTAGCAAAATCTGAGCTCGAGTAATCCATGTGATAGATTTGAAAGATTAAAATACAATATGGATGACTTATCTAGGTTTGATAGTTAAACCCTAAGTCTCTTTGAGTGTTAGGGTCAAAGGGATGAATTATATGATAATCATATGCCAGTAGGTTCTTGAATGTTGCTTCACCTTCATTCAACCTATCCAGACGTTGGGTCTCATTACCAGATGGTTACATCGATTGGTTCAAAAATTTATTTCTATGCTACCAGCTTAGGTTCGAACCTATGGGGTCATACTTAAAAAAAATTTTTGACTGATCATGTGGCTGATCAATGATTGAGAATTACTCAAGGGCTTAATCATTAATTCGATTGATAGTTAATCTTATACAAAAGTTGTAATAAATTTATTCACTAAGTATTAGTAAATTAATGAAAGATTAATTAGCAATTAGATTGCTGATTAAGTCAATTTGACTAAGCAAAATGTTAGATGTGTGCTTTAGAAGCCAATCATGGCTGACACATATCTTTTTTCAGGGCATGTTTATACTTGATGGATAGTTTTTATAACCAATCATGTCTTATGTGCCTACAATTTATCCTAAAAATTAACAAAGATAATTTTGTATATTCTTAAGGTATTTAGAATTTGAGACAAACATCATTAGTAGTTAATTTCTAAATGCTCCCGATCGAAGGATCGTCATGGAGGACAGTGATCAATCCATCAAAGATCGATGCATGAATCACCTTTTTTTAGGACAGATGAGTCTCGAGTCTACGGTGTAGAAACACTGGGGTGAGAGTGTAGGTGGTTGTTAGAGAACAACTTACATTGAATGTGACCAACACGAGAAACTACTTGGATGTCTACACAATCATCAGTGGTTTTCTTGATGCTACAATGGTGTGACTGATCTTTTGACCTGCGGTGTGTTGGCTATTCACAGTGAGGCTATTTAGTTTGACTGCACATTCTTTTGGTCCCTAGCCATTCAGATCTTTGCTGTGTTTGTTGACTATTATAGGTTCAGGTTCACTGTTTGGAGTAGGATGCACTTAGATGGAATCTATCGATCTTGGTAGAAAAAGAGAAGTTCTATGCGATTCAAAAGATTGAGATTAGAAAATCTCTGACTAGAGTAAGTGTGAATACTAGAAATTAGTTTTTACAAAATTCATAAATAAACTTGAGTCGAGTCAATCTAGTATATGACTGATGATGTGGTTTGACGAGTTCTCCATGACCTCCATCAAGTCGAGACTCACGATAGAGAAATTGTATCACATGATAACTGCACCTAGGGGTTCAATTTTTTATTCTACTGGGTTATCACTACATGCTATTAAGTATCACTGGTGGATCGTGAGAACTCACTAAGATCATTTTTGGATCAACGATCTTTGTTGAGATGAGTTGAAATCATTTCACCACATCGAAAAGAGTTTCGATGATACTGTGATAGAGATCATGGTATGTCTCACTATCAGATAGAATAGAACCTGAGGGGTTACAAACAAAAAGAGCTTGACTTGATCAATAGTTTGGATCATATTCAAATTATCAATCAGATTGATAGTTTGAATTTTAGAAACTGTTAATTTATAATCGTTATAGTTTTGGCAGCCGCTAATTGTTAACACAGGAACTTAATTATAAATATTATAATTTTTTTAAAATTAATTAAATTTTAATTAAATTAAATTTAATTATATTTAATTTAATTTAATATTAATTAGATTCAATTATCCAAATTAGATTTGAATTTTAAGTTTGATTGGATCAGGCTTGACAGCTTTTTCGAATTTGACTCGATTCGGATTCGATTTGAATCCGATTAAGGCCCAACTTGAACCACAAGAATCATGACTCTGAGAGCCCAGATCCTTTGAGACTTTCTCTCTATAAATCATGCCAAAAAGGGAAGAGGGGTATTATTTTTCTCATTCTTCTTTTCTTGCATGCATGAAAGAGGAGGGGGTGCCAACTAGGGGGTGCCAATAGTTGGCACCCCACCTTATCTGGAATTCTTTTTTCTTTCAATTTTTTTTATTTGAAATTAATTTAAAATAGGATAGAAATCCATTTGATTAAGGCATGGAAGAATTTTCTTGTGTAACAAAAAATTTGGAGAAAGGAGGGTGTGCACTAATTATTGGTGTGAGATATGTTTCCTTCTTCTTCCCTTATCTCAATGCCCATCTAATCTTTTCTTGTGATTTGAATGGCTATGATTCAAAGAGAGAAGATCTTTTATGGTGTGAGGAAGTGGTTAGGAGAAGTGAATTGGTTTTGTGCGACAAAACTCAATGTGATGTGTAGGCGTGCGTGAGACATGAAGTAGAGTCTTCTTTCTTACATCACAACTTCCTCTCCCAATGACTTCTCCTTCCTTCTCCCCTTCATCCAATGCCCAGATTTGATGGTAATCAGATCTAAGAAGAGAAAAGAGAGAGAAGAAGAGAAGAAGAGTTCTTCTTCTCTTCATGGTGATCTGATTCAGATCCCGTCGGATCTGCGTGAAAGAGTTTACGCAGCGATCTCCTTCTTCGAGATCTAGATCCAAAGATAAGGAATGAGATCTGCAAGATACTAGCATATCGATGATCTCAATGCTCTGATCAGACATCTGCATATAGATACCAATAGAGATCGGGCATGTGTGCAGCTACGATCAAAGCTCGAGACATCCGTAGATCTAAAGGTATGGAGATCTGATCTCTGTTTATTTTCATTAATAGTTATTTTTCTTTTTCAGATTTCAGATCATGATTGTATGTTTGTGTCAAGATCCTTGCTATAATTTTCTGATCTAATCTGGTATATTAATAAATTAAAAATATTTTAATTTATTTATTTTCACTATATTTATGTTTAAAAAAAATTTTAAACTACACATATGAAATCATAGCAATTTTCTAACAGTGGTATCAGAACATAGGTTTTGATACAAATATGAAAATCTCTTAGATCTAAAATCTAATTTATAGAAATTAGATCTGAAGGTTAGTTTGATGATCTACTCATTCTGAAATAATGTTGCCTTGGCATAACCCTGTTATACTGAACGGCTGTCTTAGAATGATGTAGAACATCGATTAGGGTTAGATCTAAATTTTCTACATACTGTAATATGATTACATATTTATTTTAAATCTAAAATTATTTAAGATCTAAAATAAATCATAAATTATTCAAATCTAAAATTAGTTTTAGATCTGAAAATATTAATTAAGGTTTAATTTGGATCTAGTATGATTGCTGAATTTTTTTTTTTCATGCATAGATTCAATGTTATTGTTCATATATTTCACATGTGAAAGATATCTAATTTTTAATTGATTATATATGTGATATTTTAGATTAAATTCTTAGTAACTTAGTAATCGAATTGGGATAGTTACCATAGCCATCCAGTCATAAGATGATGAAGGGATTAAAGTCCCTTTAATCAGTGTCATAGGCAGTCAAGAATAAAAATTAACTCAAACTATATAGATAGGATGAGTCGGAATCATTTTCACAGAGATTTAGGATGATTATCTTTTTTTTTTAAGAAAAAATAAAAGAAAATTGATTATAGAAGGATTAAAAAGAAATAGACTAGCAAAAATTAAATTAAAAGTGTAAATTAATTTGTGAAAAAAAATAAGTCAGAAAAATAATCTAAAAATTTTAAATCTATCATACAAATTAGATATATTTTTTTTATATTATAATATTAATTTTTATGATTAAGATATTAGTATAGCTTATCTCTAAAGGGTACGGACTGTATCAGTAGATCACCGCTCATCCTATCAGAGTATAAACTATCTAAATTCAATTACAAGATATAAGATTTAATCTAACATATCACGATCTATCTCTTCTAAGCACGTACCATATCCAGAGATCATGGTATGTCAATAGAGGATATAGGCCATGTAGGCTAAATCAATACCTCAGAAAAATAAAAAGTTATAAAATAAAAATATAATTTAATTATATAAAAATTAAATATAAAAAAAAATAAAAATTCATTTACAAGCTTTATCGTATTTCTGGATTGAAGGGATTTAGCCATGCATCAAGATCTCTAGCTCCATATTTTCTCAATTTTTGATCCCTAAAGCTCTTTGATTTTTTTTTCTCTATTTTTTTTATTTTTTCTCTTTGATTTTTTCTTTTTTTAGTAACAAAAGGAGTCTCAAAATCTTTAAAATTCATATTATAACCATAGAAATTAATTCTGGCAATCGGATCACATTTGACCATCCAGATTGCCCAAAAATCAATGTTTAAATCTTTATCAGGGTTGGATGCATTCTCAGCTATCTGATCGCACTCTAGATCAAATTTTGATTGTTGGATCGTGCAGTTTATCTTCTTAACATAGTTGGGATCAATTCTAGCTGTTGGATCGAAGTCCAAATCAATTTCCAACCATCAGATCATGCAAAGAAGCTTCCACCAATCATGGACCGCATCATGGACCGTGAAGCTATTCTATGGACCATGCCTTTGAATCTGTGGATCGAGCAGCTAGTCCACCATGCATCGAAGGTAATAAAAATTACTTTTTAAGATATTTTCACTTGATTTTTGCTCTAATTTTTGTCTAAAAAAATAAAAAAATATATGCATTAAATTCTTTAAAAATTTTACATTATTTTGGTGTTTAAATTACTTAATGAACTCAACATCTATTTTTTATAAATATACTCTAATTTTATATATTTTTTAAAATTATTTATTTTTGTAAAAAATTTAATTTATTCATAAAATTAGATTTTTAAGAAGATGTTAGCATCATAAATTATCAAAAATACCTTCAATAAATATAAAAATATACCACTTATCATACCTTCCAATTTAAACTTTTTTCATCCTTGAGTAAAGAAAGAATTTAGAATTAAGTACCTTTTAACTTAAAATTTTAAATTTTATCAAATAATTTTCAAAAAGATCATTGATATTCAGTAGAGTGTGAGTGAGGTATGTCATTGAAGTATTAATACTAATCAATGAGGGAGTTAAGCTAAGAACATCAAATATTTTTTGAATTTTTTTAAATTATTCTTAGTTTTATCTTCAAATTATTAACCTCATATAGACAAGTATATTGTTACTTCCATTTTTTATTTATTGATTTTTTTTTTCTTTTCTTTTAACATTGTACTACTATTGAGTGTCTTAATCCCTTAAGCTTTCTATTTGATCCATATAGCGAGTTTTTAATCAATGACCTCCAAACCAGATGGCTTTAGGGTACTAGGTATAGAATACCCCTCAGACCTATTTGCTTGAATCAAACAAGCTACGAGTTAAAACTAATTTTACAACAAAGCTTTTTTGCCCTTCATACCTTTTGATGCGAAACTCAATGCTTGCTTAGGTAAAAAGACCCGATTACTAAGCATGAAGTACTTGAAAATCTTTTTTTTAATTTTTCATATGATGAGACGTATAGTTACCCTACATAAGCTCATAAGAAGTAAACTCTTCTTTGATGCTAGTAAAAAAATTTAAAAATATTTTAAAAAAATTATTTAAATTCTAAACTTAACTCTTTATTGAGTTTTCTTAATATTTGATCCCTCAATATCTCACAAACTCTCTAATCTGTACATTAATTTTTTTTAAAATACTTGGTTTATCTCGATTCTTAAGTGTAATCAAATGCTTAAATACTAAACACTAACTTACATGAGGATTTTAAAATTTTAAAAATTTTTATTATTCTCTTTCTTCAATTTAATCGATATTGTCCTCAATGGAGTAGAAAAAATGAACAGTGCATAAAAAGAGAGAAAAAAAAGAGATGTCACCTGATCCAGACATCTTTTTAAAATTAGTTCTCTCCTAAGTTAGCCAATTTTATCTTCAAATCCCTACAAAAGATACAAAGCAAGCCTCGATTAACCTAAACAAAGTGCAAAAGAAAGCTAAAGCAAAAGGTGAAACTGGGTTGCCTCCCAAAAAGTGCTAGGTTTATTGTCTTCAGACAGACCAAATTATTGACAAATGCTTTCACATAAAGTGGTCCATTATTCTTAAAAAAAATAAAGATCAGTTAAAATAAAATAAAAAAAATTTGGGTTGTCTCTCAAAAAGTACTAAGTTTAACGTCTTCAGCCAGATGCTAAAAGAGTACCTATCCTATTTCTGTCCGAATCTTAACATGGGTCTATAATTCTCTACGTGATTCAGGCTCTTCCTCAAGATATTTTCTACTTGAGACCCTTATGTGACTCATTCTCCTGATAACTAACAATTCTTCCTCTATAATTAGATTTGGGTATAACTTAAGTACTAGTTGGGATTTTAAGAGACCTAGATCTATATACTCGATGTGCTGAGGGAGTATTTTTAGATCTCCTATTGTTACCTCTTTCTTTTTAAGTAGAGGTTCAACCAGTGTCATGAGAGCTTCAACAATTAATTTTGGGTTTAGTTGAGTGTAATGGTCACTAGGTGCAGATACCTCATTACTATTATTAACTTCGGGTATCTCCTCTAGTTCCTCAGACCTGAATGTTCTCAACTGATTGAACTGGTCTTTAAGTCTAGACCATTCTGAGCTCTAGGATCATCCTCTAGTTAGCTTGATAATCTATCCTCTTCTAGTTTACTATCTGTTATAGTTGATTGGCCTAATTGTTTAAATAACTGGTCAGTAGTTTGCATAAAATTATTAAGAGTATTTTTAATGTCTGTGGTTGATTGCACTAAGATATCTAGACTCTTTTCTAATGTGTTGACTCCTTTTACAGGATCTAAATCTGGTTGATCATTCAGTATCTGGTTGGGCTTTAGATAGGATTGATAAAAATTATGGGCTCCTAATATTGCATCTTGTGACCATGTAAAATTGGGATGACTTTCCAAACCTAGGTTATAGATTGGTGCATAAGGTTCATTTATGTAGCTTTCATTGAATGCGCTCTCCTATATGAATTCAGTTTGGGTTGGGTTCATCAAATAAAGACTCTCCTCCACAACATGATCTAGTGCATCGCATCCAATGCACATGGGTGCTAGCACTTGGTTAAATTGGATATGTTTTTCAAATTCTAAGGCTTCAATTTTATTGGTCAAAGTTGCAATTCTAATATCTTCAAACTCTCTTGAATAAACGTATGCATCTTCAATTTTAGTGAATGTAGGATGCATGTTAATTGTTTGAGGGCCAACTGTAAAATTGTTAGTTGAGGATCTAATTCTTGATGATTGGACAGAGCTAATCGGATAACACAGGTCCAGCAGGGTTCTAGGTTGTCTATTGAAATCCATTTCTTTCTTAGTGACCTTATAGGCTTGTAGGCTTTAGATGGTGTATGACAATCATCATTTTGCCCTAGTAATTTTTTTTTAAAAAAAAATATTTTTTTAATTTTAATGTATGAGAAAAAAAGAGGAGAAGAAGAAGAGTTCTAGAGATGAGAGTCCTAAGGGGTCCTAAACCAATAGATGAGAGAGTTTTAGTTAGATTTAATATTTGTAGGTTAATAATCAAGTTATGCAGTCAATCCTAGCTAAGGATAATCCTAAATCTAGACAGCTCCTAACTGTCAAGGTTACTTTTGAGTACTCCAGGTAAAAGACTAGCCATTCAACTAGCCAAGTAAGTGTAAGGTTAGTGGGAGACCCTTGCTGCTTTTCTTAGACACCAACTGAGTTGGTCAGGTGAGCAAATGGAACTAATTAAATAACTATCTTCCTTCAGAACATAGTCCCTAAACTACTTTTCTAGACATCAGTCAAAATGACTGACCCTAACCCAGTCCAACTCTCAGGATCCCTTGTCCTATTGAGCTCGAGAGTCTTTAAGGGCCAATGTCTAATTAATTTTAGGTTAAAGTTTAGGTCAATACAATATGTAGGATGGTGGTTTGTGGGTCAAGAAAGAGTGATGAAATCCCCATCTTATCTTGTTTAGGGTTTGTACCCTTAAGATGTTTTATGAAATTATACAATGCAAGAAGAAAAGGTGGCCAAATTTGATAGTTAGTCAAGAGTAAATTGATTTGTTTCATTTTTTAGATTTTATGATTAAGTATTTAATTCTCTAGGTAAATTATGAGATGTCAATGTAGAGATTTTTTTTTTAGAAGAAAGTAAGTTTGACTAAGGAACTAAGCAAGTTAGAAAGTAAATAAAAAGAAACTAAAAATAAGACTAAAAAAAATATTTTTGATAAAATAAATAATCGTGCCTAGATCTCTGGCAATGATGCTAAAATTTAATCACTATTGTAGATAGTCAAGAATAAAAATCAACTCAAACTATATAGATAGGATGAGTCAGAATTATTTCCACAGAGATTTAAAGTGATTATCTTTTTTTTTTAAGAAAAAATAAAAGAGAATTGATTGTAGAAGGATTAAAAAGAAATAGACTAGCAAAAATTAAATTAAAAGTATAAATTAATTTATGAAAGAAAATAAGTCAGAAAAATAATTCAAAAATTTTAAATTCACCATATAAATTAGATTTATTTTTTTTATATATTATAATATTAATTCTTATGATTCAGATATTAGTATAGCTTATCTCTAAAGGATACGGACTGTATCAGTAGATCACAGCTCGTTCTATCAGAATATAAACTATCTAAATTTAATTACAAGATATAAGATTTAATCTAACATACCACAATCTATCTCTCCTAAGCACGTACCGTATCTAGAGATCACAGCACGTCAATAGAGGATATAGGCTGTGTAGGCTAAATTAATACCTCAAAAAATAAAAAATATGAAATAAAAATATAATTTTATTATATAAAAATTAAATATAAAAAAATTAAAAACTCATTTATAGACTTCATCGTATTTCTGGATTGAAGGGATTTAGCCATGCATCAAGATCTCTAGCTCCATATTTTCTCAATTTTTGATCTCTAAAGCTCTTTGATTATTTTTTTCTATTTTTTTTCTTATTTTTTCTCTAATTTTTTATTTCTCCCACACTTATTCCCAGATCTCCTATTTATAGGCAAATTTTTTATCTTTTTTTGGTTGCAAAAAGAGTCCCAAAACTCTTAGAATTCGTATTATAACTATAGGAATTAATTCTGGCCATCGGATCATGTTTTGACCTTCTAAATCTGCCCAAAAATCCATGTTTAAATCCTTATCAGGGTTGGATGCATTCTCAGCCATCCAATCATGCTACAGATCAAATTCTGACCATTGGATCGTGTAGTTTATCTTCTTAACATAGTCGGGATCGATGCAAGCTGTTGGATCGAAGTCCAAATTGATTTTCAGTCATTAGAACGCGCAAAGAAGCTTCCACCCATCATGGATCGCATTGTGGATCATGAAGCTATTCTGTGGACCGCACTCCTGAATCTATGGACCAAGCAGCCGATCCACCATGCACCAAAGGTAATAAAATTTATTTTTTAAGGTATTTTCACTTGATTTTTGCATCAATTTTTGTCTAAAAAAATTGAAAAAAATATACATTAAATTCTTTAAAAATTTTACATTATTTTGATATTTAAATTACTTAATAAACTTAATATCTATTTTTTATAAATATACTCTAATTTTATTTTTTTAAAATTATTTATTTTTACAAGAAAATCTAATTTATTCATAAAATTAGGTTTTTAAGAAGATGTTAGCACCATAAATTATCAAAAATATTTTTAATAAATATAAAATTATATCACTTATCACCCTCTCTTGCCCATTCAATGGGTTCTCTCTTATGATGTGTAGGGTTGCCGACTGTGATATTTTTCATTAAGATGAACAGCGAACAAAAAATTGTATATGATACATATTTTAGATTTAAATCAAATTATACATATATTTTTATATATTTTAGATCACTAAAATATTATATTTGATATATTATTTGACACATGATCTAAAACTTAATTTTTGTAAAATCTTAGATCCAAAATCTTAGGTTTTGTTTGCATGAAAATATGAAACTATGACTAGTATGCCTGTGGAGTCAACTCGATTATCAATTGGGTCGACTCAAGTGCTTGGTGAGTTGACTCATTTTTGTTGGAGTCAACTCGAGACCCTGGTAGGTCAGCTCATTTACTGATGAGCCGACTCAATTGTGCAAGCTAGGTCTATAGGTTTCTATTTATCCTAGTGCTGTGCTGACTCACTGTGACAAGTCGATTCGTATACCAGAATGACTCGACTCGATTCTGCAAACTGTATTATTGTATGAGATATAATATAAATGATTTAGATTAAAAATTATTTTTGGATCTAAACTTAAATCCATATATATAATACAATTATTTGAGAATTAAGATTTAAAATTATAAGATCTAAAATTATGAATTTAAGATCTAAATTTTAGTGCATAAAATATGGACTTCGGGTATGGGTTGAATAGATTAGGTTTAGAGACTAAACTATAACTAGGGTCATTGATTAGATCAAGTTAGAATCCTTTTCAATTTTGAGCTGTTGATCAAACCTAATCAAGAATTAGTTGAGATTAGGTCAAATGGTTTCAAAATTGAATTTAATTGTAGTTGGTCAAATTGATTCACATGTGATATGAATTGATTAAGTTAAGACCGAATTTGGCTCAGCGGTTCGAGCCCGGGTCTATAGGTTAACCTAATTAATTCTAATCAACCAATTTGACGTCTAAGACAAGTCTTAGATGGTGGTTCTTTAATTGATTTTGTTGTCTGATCTGACCAATTCATTGGTATCTAAGGAAAGCAATGTGGGGACCCCCACTCATCTTCACTTATCTGGCCATCTTGGGAGATTATATTTTTTATTAGGTTACTTGTTGACCCGAGTTCATCCATGCTGATTAGGTTGGTCAAACATGAAATGTGATGACCCAAATCATATTAGTCATTACATCAGATGTTTGTGACTAATTAGAAGCGACCTGAACCCAAATCTCCTCACTAAATATTAGTCATTACATGCTATAAATTAAACTTCATAGTTGATGAAATCCAATATATACATAAGGACATGTAGACTGTCAATGATATGTTGATTCATCTGTAATAGTTGTGAGATGATCAGAATCACACAATGCATGAGATGCGTGATGGGCAGTTTGTCCATGATCGATGATCAAGAAAATTAAAGAGCTTGAAAAGCTCGACATGACCATGCATAAGAAATTGCTAATGAATTTGATCTTACAATCTCTGACTTATACGAATAGTTTATGAAATTATTATATGAATAAATGTAATAGCACCTTAACTGAATTGGTCAATATATTGGTAACTAAAGGACCTTGAAAAGTTCAGAGGTACATACCTGGAGAACCTAAAGAAACATTAACACACCTTTGGAAGGTATATCAAATTGCTCAAAATTGATCTTATGGTTTTCTCTTTTTTATTAGACTCTAGTGCATATTATGCACTTTAATATAAGGTCTAAAGAAGGAATAGGACTGAGGGAAGGTGAAGTGACTCTTTTGAGTCGGCAATGGTGCAAACATTGCATTGAGGCCATGAGCACCTAATCTCGGTGATTATCATTTGGATTTAATTCTTTATCATTGGCATAATGATGCATTTGTGTATTATTTGAGCAAATAGTGAATGCCATTAGGTCAGAGAGATCCAGAACCAAATAACCTGAAGTATACAGATGGTTCTTTTAGCTAGGTCATGTATGAGAAGAAATGATTTATCGATAGAAAAAAATGAGCTTTTTGGGCTCATTGACTATTAAGTCATATCTAGTTTGTGAATGATCTCTTTGAGGATTAATGACCAAGCTGTCCTTTATGGGTTAAAGGGAAA
The DNA here is from genome assembly GCF_000442705.2 of Elaeis guineensis. Lineage (NCBI taxonomy): Eukaryota > Viridiplantae > Streptophyta > Magnoliopsida > Arecales > Arecaceae > Elaeis > Elaeis guineensis. The sequence continues at coordinate 60,392,396 of NC_025998.2, read as the reverse complement.
GGACCACTGAGATACTTACTCTAATACACATACGATATGCATGGCCCATTTGATGAGCCAAACTAGGAGGTTATCACTACTTCATCACCTTTATCGATAAACTGTCATGGTATAGGTCTGTATGTGAGATATAAATTTGAAAGACTTTGAAAGGTTCAAAGAATTCAGATGTGAAGTAGAAAGGATAAATCAAAAATTTTTACAGATACTTCAATTAGATCAAGGATAACATACCAAATAAGAAATTTATCGATTATCTAAAGAGAATGGCATAGTTTCATGATGGAATTCTTCTTGTACACCTCAGCTCAACGGTGTATATGTGAGGAGCAATGGTGCTACATGAGATATGATCCGATCCATCATGAATATCACTAATTTAATTATTATTTCTTTAGGAGCAAGATTTAATTTTTGAAATTTAAATAGGTTCCCTCTAAAATTGGTTTTACCACACCATATGAGATATCATATGGTAGACAATTAGAGGATAGGTTTGTGAGAGCTCATTTATGGGGTATCCCAAAAGGGTTTGGGATGTTATTTTTCTTCCCAATGGTTCATAATGTGATTGTGAGCAATCATACTATTTTCTTAGAAATAGTGGGAGGATGAACTCAAAGAGAAATCTCTAAGGAACAATGAGTCACAAGACCTATACAACCTGTTTAAAGAGCCAGTATATGTAGTACCTACTCCACCTTGTAGATCTAGTAGGATCTCCCATCTTTTAGAAAGGTACTTGGTATTCTTACAAAAGATTTAGAGAAAGTATTTCTCAAGGAAGATTAGGAACATAGGGATGATCCCAAAAGTCCTACAATGATGTGATATGAGGAATCATATAGTTACACGAAGGTCAGTAGGAGGGTCTCATACTGATATCGGTTATGATGTGGTTACATATAGAATTTTCTTATCAAAGATCTAGATCAAACATTTTGAAAATAAAAATCTATAGAGATAGATCCTAAAAGGATATTTGGTTTTCATAGACAAGTACATAGAAGAGGTGCTGAAAGGGTTCTACATTAAAACCTTTAAGAGGGATCCGCTATCCTCTTAGGCATGGGCGTATGCCAAACTATGTACTCGACTTAGTATATCTTGCTGTGAAAGTTACGAGCAAATATTAGTCGAATCCAGGCTAGGAGTATTGGATTGCTGTAAAAATATCTCTGAGTACTTAAGAAGCACTAAGGGATTATTCTTCATCTTCAAAAAAGGGTTAGAGCTAAGAGTGGGAGGATACATTAATGCTGATGGTAAAATATCTACATCAGCATATTTTCTTGAGTTATATTGGTTTGGCATATTGGAAGGATTCCAGACAATTGACCAATGAAAGCTGAATTTGCTATAGATGTTCAGGATGCATTCTGATTCTTATGATAGTTGCAGAATTGGATGTCACACCATTAGATGCTTCAACATTGTACTGCAAAGATAATGGTCCATAGCCCTTGCTAGGGAGCCAAGGTCTTATCAAAAGTCCTTGCACATAGAATAAGGATATACGCTATTGCCTAAAGTAGAAATATATGAAGGTACAAAGAGTAGACTCCACATAAAATGTGGCAGGCCCGAGTCACTTAGCCAACTAAACATCAAAGCCTGTCTTCAGAAGATAGAGCTCAGGTATATGGCAGATTGGCTTTAGTGCAAGTAGAAGTTTGTTAGATGTGAGCCCTAGAAGCCAATCATGGCTGACATATACCTTTCTCTAAGACATATTTTGAACTTAATGGGTAGTCTTTATTGTTGGATATATATCCTAGAAGTCAATATTGGCTGACTTATTTTATATCTCTAGGATATGATTTTGTACTTATTGGGCAGTTATATTATCATTCATGTTTATGTGTCCATGAATCATCCAAGGGATTAACAAAAAGATGATACATATTCTCAAAGAGTTGAGAATTTGAGACGTGTCATTGATGATTAATTTTTAAATTACTCCTGATCATATGATCATCATGGGGATGGTGATTGATCCAGATAGATCAGTGCACAGATCGCGTTCTTTGATGTCTGCAGTATAGAGACATTGGAGAGAGAGTGTAGGTAGTTGTTAGAGAACAACTAGCACTGAACATGACCAACATGAGAAGTCACATGGATGTCTACTCACTCGTTAGTGACTTTCTCGATGCTGTAGTTGTATGATTGGTCTTTTGACCTAAGATGACACTACTGCTCATAGTGAGACTGCTGGAGTTTGACTGACACATCAACATGAATCTTAAGGAGCCTTTGTAGTAGATATTGACGACAGTTGGTCCACTGTAGGAGTAGAGTATGCACAAGATGGGATCTATCGATCCTAGTAGAAGAGAATAGTCCTATGAGATCTAAGAGGCTAGTCCTTAAGTCTATGGCCATAGCAGTGTGATTAATGAAAAAAAATTTTTATAGAGTCACATATGGACTTAAACTGATTGAATCTATCATATGACCAATGTTGAAGTTTGATGATTTATCCACGACCTGCCATCTGGTCAGGACTCATAATAGAGGGACTGTATCATATGCTAATTACACCTAGAGATTCATCTTTTATTCTGTCGGATTGCCATTACATACTGCTAGATATCACTAGTGGATTGTGAGACTCATAAGGATCATCATGATGATCAATGATCCTTGGTGGACAGAGTTAAAATTGTTCCAGTCTATTGAAAAGTATTTTCATGATATTGTGATAGGGATTACAATATATCTCACTATCAGACAGAATAGAACCTATGGGATCACACATAAAAGAAACTTTTGACAGATCAGATGGTTGAATTATAATTATGAATCATAATAGGATTTGATTATCAATTTGATTGATAATTGATCCAACGCAAATATTTCATTATGTAACTTACTAAAGAGTTAGTGAGTTATAAGAGAATTATTAGTAATAGAATTGCTAATTGGCTCAATTTGATTAAGCAATAAGGTTTGCATTAAGTCCAATTTGATCGGATTTAATTTGACTTATTATGGATTTGATTTGATCAATCCCAATTGGGTTATAGGATAACCCCAAAAGGATCGGATGATTAGTCCCAACTGAATTAAGATTTGGGTTTGATCTAATTCTTAATTAGACTAGGATATGTGAATTCTTAATTAGACTAAAAATTTTCATTTTCATAGTTGCACCAAATCCTAATTGGATTAAGATTAAAAATTGAGTTTGACTCAAGCACCAAGAAAGAGTCCAATAGGACTAGGATTCCTCCTCCAATTAGGAGACATCTAATCTAGATAAATTGAGCTCCAAATTAGATTTAAATTCTTATCTATTTAGGTCTAATATAGTCCTAATATGATTAGAATTAATTGATACTTTATTTGATTTAAAATAGCCACCTAATCTAAGAGTCCCATGAGATTTAAACACCTTTATCCATGTGCAACAAGGAGTCCCTGTTGGGAATAGTGTCCTAAAGCCAATCGTCAGCCTGTTGACGATTGTGCTCGTTTTTGTATTTGTACATAAATTATGAATTAATAAAAATTATTTTAGCTTTTTTCATCACAAAATATTTCATCTTCTAATGAACTCCTATGTTGTGGTGAAGTCCTTAGGACTATTTAGACTCGACAAAGGAGGATTTATCATTTAGTCCTTAAATCTGTTGGCGATCAAATGATACGTTGTTACCAAGGATGACAACGTTTATCAAGCATAGGTCATTGTGTGCCATATAGGTTGGTTGTCCTCTTAACCAATGAGTGTGGAGACACTGGTATGGCATACAGGTGAGATGTAAGGGTACATTTGCACTGAACATGACCGACTCTGGAGCTATTTCTGCTGTCAAGATTTGCTCCGATGGAATATGGGTATAAATATCCCTCCGACCTGAAACTGCCACGGTGACTTGCAAGCAACTCACTGCACTTAGGCACTGGATTACCTGAATTTTTAATTCAATGACGGAAGGCTGCTGGGTGTAGTCAAGTACTTGACTTGTCGGTACGTGTATCAAGATGGGATTGACCACTTCAGTTTAGGAACTGTGTACAGTCATGTTTCAATTTAGCAAAACCTTAGCTAGTGTAGTCCTTGTGAGGAGTCACAGGACTGTTTGAGTTGAGCACGATTCGGATGATCTGATCAGGGTTGACAGTTTAACCCTGAGTCATCCTAAACATAGGGGTCAAAAGGATGAATTATACAGTAACCATATTCATGTAGGTTCTGAGTGTTGCGATTGTGACTCTTCGACCTATCCGGACGTCGGGTACCATTGCTAGATGGTCACTTCGATTAGTGCAGGAGTTGGTTCCTGTGCTACCGGCTTAGGTTCGAACCTGCGGGGTCACACACATTAGAGGTTCCTATCTGATCTAATGGCTGATATAAAATCCTACATGTTTGGAACTCAGTGATCGAGAATCAGGATTCTCTGATCATGAGTTCCACACATTATGGGTACTGAGGTCAAGAGTCCCACTGGTTGGGACTTTTCGATCAGGGTTACATATCGATGAATTCTGATGCCTGATTGCCCATCGAATTTGGACTCAATATTTATGAGAGGTTTAATTAGTGATTTGATTGTTAATTAACTCAATTTGATTAAGTAATTATTTTTGGATCAAGTTCAATTGAATTGGATTCAGTTGGGTTTGACCCGATTAGGTTAAGAGTTGACCTAATCGTCGAGATGGTTTGGTCCCTGATTTGATCAGGGGTTGGGCTTAATCAATTCCTAATTTGATTAGAACTTTATTGCGCCTAATTAAGCCTAATTTAGTTGGGTTTAAATTAGTCTAATTGGACCTAACTTATTTGGTTCAATTAGGTTGGTTTAAATAATTAAACCACCTTCACCCAATCTCCATGCGCCACCTCACTTCCATTGCACCCATTTGAATTCATGAGAAGGAACTTCTCATGAATTTTTTCCTCATGCCAAGCCCTCTCCATGCCCCACTTTAATGTGCCATATGAATGGATAAGGATGATTGGTTGACCATTCAAATTCAAAATAAAGTTTGAATTTGAATGGGCAATCAATCTTTGCACCTTATCTCTTTTTTACGCCCCATTTATTACATGAGAAAAGATTTCTTATGAAATCACTCCATGCATAATTTAAGCCATGCCTCATGCCTTTAGTGGATAAGGGATGAGTTGGTATCCATTTGAATTCAAAATTTGATTTGAATTCAAATGTGCAATTACTCATCTTTATCCTTTCTTTTGGATAAGACGTTTGATGTTGTTATAAAAGGAGGAGAAGAGTGGGGCGTGCAAGAAGAAGATTTTTGGAGAAAATTTTTGGGGTGTGAGAAATCTTGTGCGTGAGAAGGAAGTCCATATCCTTCCAAGAGAAAAAGAAAGAAAAGAAAGAAAAGTGGGTGCAAGATTTTCGGTGAGTTTTCTAGAGTTTTAGCCTGGGGTTCGGGAAGTGAGAAAGTGAGCTACGAGTGTCGAGAGCTCACAAAATCTTAAGAAGATCTTCAACATCCTCTCAAGCACGTCTGTTGATGATCTGGAGTGTTCGAAGAATCGACAGATATCGATCGAAGGAGTTAGATCAGCATCCACCGTCAAAAGGGCTCTACAATGAGCTGCACTCATGAGGAGTCGATCAGATCGAGAGCTTCATGTGGACGATCCACAGAGGCCAGACATGCTGTGTGGCTACATCACAATGATCAGACTCTTCCGAGGGTGATCAGATTGCGACGATATTCTACCCGTACAAAGGTATTGTGTTCTGAACATATTACAGTAAAGTATTTACTGTTCGCATTTGAATTTCAAATTTAAATGAATGCATGCTATATATCATATTTAGATCCTAGTGTAGGATAAATTTATGTTAATTAATTAGATTAATTAATAATTTCTGCTATAAAATAATGATTTTAAACAGTTTTAAAATTACTATTTTATCCCTGCACTGAATTCCCCACAAATGGTATTAGAGTGGGTTCTTAGATATGATATATATATTTGTATGCGTAGATTAAGTTGTAATCTAAAAGTTTAAATTCAAAATTTTGAAATTCAAATTTTAAAATTTGAATTTTAAAATTTGAAATTCAAAATTCAAAATTCAAAATTTGAAATTCAAAATTTGAAATTTGAAATTTGAAATTTGGTTGAAATTTTAAATTTGAAATTCAAAATTTAAAATTTAAATTTTGAAATTCAAAATTTGAAATTCAAAAATTTGAAATTTAGGATTTGAAATTTGTTTGAAATTTGAAATTCAAAATTTAAAATTTAAAATTTGAAATTTAAATTTTAAAATTGGTATATTTAGATATACTTGATCCAAGTAGCAAGTAATCGAATTGGGTTGGTTGCCATGGCCGTCCGGTCATAGGAGAAAAATAGGGTTTAAAGGCTCTCTCCTCCCATTTGATGGGGTCTCCTATGGCGGTAGGGGTGCCGCTGTAATTATATCCCATGCAGATGAAGCAACGAAAGAAATTAATTGTAAAGGTTCAATTGTGAAATTTATCATGAATGTGTTAGATTAGATCTAAAGAAATATTCATGATTTATTTTGATTGAGTTATTTTCTGTTATGTAATTAGCAATAGGATTGCTATTTATGAAATGTGCTGATCTATTTGTGAAATAAGTCAACATATTTGGTGAACAGAAAATAAAATCTTTCAAATTTGAAAATTATTTTTCAAAATGCCAAACTCTGACCCATCAGCCCAAATACTTAATTAAAAGAATTAAGTATTGTCTAGTAGGTCTAGAATTGTGAATTAAGATCTAAGACAATTGCATAAACTTGTGGGTCAATGGATTAGATGGATTAGGTCCATAATTGGGTTAGACCTAAGATTAGCTTAAAGAAATGGACTAAATTAGAGTAATTGGTCAAATCTAATCAAAAGTTGAATTAGATTAGGTCAAGGATACTCTAGACTCAACTCCAATAGTTGTAGTTGAATGGGTCCATGTCTTTAACTAGACCAAGATGGACTTAATTCATGGCTACACGGTGGAACCCAATTTACTAAGTTGATCAAATTAAACTAATGAACCGATTGGTGTCTAAGGTAAGTTTGACAGTTTGACCAGTGGTTTTTAAGCGGGAGCTACTCGCAGTGATTCGATCTCTGACGAGTTAATGGCATATCCCCACCACTGATCTCACTTACCTAGCCAATCTGGTGAATTAGATTTTAATTAGATCACTTGGTGATTAGGGCTCACCCATATCATTAGGTAAATCAGTTTGACTAATTTAGGTGCTCTTAATGCCATCTTTAATTAAATCTTTTTTAATCTGACTTGGTGAAGTCAGTGGGAGGATTGAAATTGGCTGGATATTTTCTTCTCATCTATCTTTTAATAAATTTCTCAAAAATTATTAGGTCCCTAAAAATGATTAAGTTATATTGATAACTAAGTCATAGCCTCCCATTAAGTGAGTGATAATGAGTCCATTAGTTTAATAATCATTGGAGGCCCAAAGGCCTGGTGCTTATTGACTAATGGAATTATCATTCATAATATGATAATTTGATTTGAGTCTTTCTGATGGTGATCAGGTTGGCCGGCCAAAGTCGGGCCTGATCATTTATTGGTCTGATTCACCAAATCAAATCATGTTAATGGTTGGACCTAACCAGATCTTTTCAGTGGAGGCCAAAGCCTACTGATTAGGTTCTGGAGCAAAATCAATTACTAGAAGTTGTTTAGAGAAACAACTGGTTATGAACCTACCCATAGATGCACATGGGTTGACCAACCAAAGTTGGGCTCGTGTGTAGTCTATGTGGATTCTAGTACCCACTAAGGAATTAAAGTAATTTTTCGAATTGGAGGTTGAGGCTACCAGTTCGTAAAAATACTGGGAGAAACTTTAGACTAAAGTCCAAGTCTTTAGTATTTATAATTTATGTACTAATAGAGATCTGATTTTCCTTTATGCAGCTATGGCCACTACCCTGTCCCTCCGATCATTATTAGATAATGACAAGCTCATGGGACCTAATTTCGATAGCTGGTATCGAAAATTAAAAATCATCCTTGAGCATGAGCGGATCCTTTATGTAGTAACAGATCTAGCACCTGAGGAGCCAGCCCCGAACGTTAGAGGGACGGTCCGAGACACTTATCAGAAGTGGTTCAACGATCGCACCACCGTTCAGTGCATTATGCTGGCGGCAATGAATGATGAGTTCAGCCACAGGTTCGAGAATGTCCAGCCACAGGAGATGCTTCAAATGTTGAACGACTCCTTTGGCACGCCTGACGATGTTGAAAGGCACAAAACTAGTTGTGTCATTTTCAATGCTCGGATAAGGGATGGAGCCTCAGTCACTGATCATGTATTGTACATGATCGAAATGATTGAGCACCTAAGTAAATTGGGTTTTACCCTGCACGAGCAACTCGGTAAGGATGTGATCCTTAATTCTCTGCCCAAGTCCTTCCTTCCCTTCCTTACTCATTTTCGAATGACAAAGCCTGCAGTGAACTACCACGGCTTGTTGGAGTTGCTACAGAACTTTGAGAAGGATCACCAGCTCCATAAGGAGTCGGTGAATGTTGTGGGAGGGTCTTCTTCTGGTTGTCGACCCTTTAAGAAAGGAAAGAAGAAGAACAAGAAGAAGAAGAATAAGAAGGTGCAGCTGCATGCTGGGACGTCTACACAGGGTCAGACCAAGAAGCACAAGCCCGACCAGAGCCAGGCGGAGTGCTTCTTTTGCAAGAAGCAGGGGCACTGGAAGAGGAACTGTCCTCTATACATTGCTTCCCTGGATCCGAACAAGTCAAAGAAGAAGCAAGGTACTTATATGATAACACCTTGCAACTTTTCTATTTGTGATACTACAACCTGGGTATTGGATACCGGAAGCCCTTATCATATTTGCAATTCGATGCAGGGTCTGCAGGTCAGTAGGAGATTTGATGAAGGCGAGAGATTCCTGAACGTTGGAGATGGAAGCAAAGTTTCAGTTCTAGCATTAGGAATCATGAACCTTGTAATCAATTCTCAAAACGTAATTCTGAGTGAATGTCACTATTGTCCAAGTTTTTTATTAAATATTATTTCTGTAGGCCTTTTGGCCATGAACGGTTATCAAATTTTAATAAAAGGAAATGTTTGCAATATCATTTTGAATGGTGTTACAATGTTTGTTGGACAACTTAATAATGGAATTTACTTTCTATCACAACCTGTTAATATGGTTCAAACCTTCGATAAATGTCCTAGAATAGATAATATGTCAGAAGTCTACCTTTGGCACTGTAGGCTAGGCATATCAATAAGAACAGGATAAACAGGTTGGCTCAAGAAGGAATTCTTGAAGTAGGTGATTGTGAATAACTTCCAACCTATGAGTCCTGTCTTCTTGGTAAAATGACCAAATCACCTTTTACTGAAAAAGGTGAGCGAGCCAGTGAGCTCTTGGCTCTGGTACATTTTGATGTATGTGGACCCATGAGCTCAAGTGCAAGAGGTGGATATTTCTACTTCATAACCTTCACAGACGACCTATCGAGGTATGGGTATGTCTATTTAATGAAGCATAAATCAGAGTCGTTTGAAATGTTCAAACTATTCTGAAATGAGGTAGAAAAACAAACTGAAAAGTGTATTAAAACTCTTCGATCTGATCAAGGAGGTGAATACCTTTCCAATGATTTTCTAACATATCTTGGGGAGAATGGGATTCTCTCTCAGTGGACTCCTCCTGGAATACCACAACATAATGGTGTATCTGAAAGGAGGAATCGGACCTTGTTGGACATGGTTCGATCCATGATGGGGTTTGCTGGTCTGTCGATCTTCCTTTGGGGATATGCGCTCGAATCAGCTTGTTACCTTCTAAATAGAGTTTCGAGTAAGTCTGTAACCAAAATGCCATATGAGATATGGATAGGACGTAAGCCAGTACTCTCACACCTTAGGGTTTGGGGGTGTCCGGCTTATGTTAAACGTTTAATTACGGACAAGCTTGGACCTAGGTCTGATAAGTGTAATTTTATAGGGTACCCAAAAGAGACCAAAGGATATTACTTCTACCTAGCTGATGAGCAAAAAGTGTTTGTCAGCCTTAAGGCAATCTTTTTGAAAAAAGAGTTCCTTGGTGAAAGGACTGTTGCCTCTAAGATCGAACTTGATGAAGTTCGGTAGGTAAAAAAATCTACACAAGTTGCTGAACCTGAACTGGATTTGGTTAGATCAGATCCAGAGCCCATTGTTCAAGCACCCTTAAGGCAATCTGGTAGAGTACCACATCAACTGGACAGATACTATGGTTTCTTGGTCTGGGGTGACGATCCTATCGAACTTGATGAAAATGATGAGGATCCGATCACCTACATGGAAGCAATGCAGAGATCCAACTTTGAGAAATGGCTAGAGGCCATGAAATCCGAAATGGAGTCCATGAAGGTCAACGATGTGTGGACATTGGTTGACCCACCCAAAGGAGTAAAACCCATAGGGTGTAAGTGGGTCTTCAAGAGGAAGAGAGGTGCAAACGGAAAGGTGGAAACCTATAAAGCTCGTATGGTTGTCAAGGAATATCATCAACATTATGGTATAGACTATGATGAGACATTTTCTCCTGTTGCAATGCTCAAAACTATTCGGATTATGCTTGCGATAGCTGCCCATCTGGACTATGAAATCTGACAGATGGATGTGAAGATAGGTTTCCTAAATGGAGAGCTGGATGAAAAAGTGTATATGATACAACCTGAAGGATTTACATCCACAGATGAGTCTAAGGTGTGCAGGCTACAGAGGTCCATTTATGGACTTAACCAGGCATCACGGAGTTGGAACATATGTTTTGATAAGATGATCAAGACATATGGCTTCGTTAAGAACGGAGAAGAGCCATGCATTTATAAGTGGGCTAATGGTCCAGTAGTAGTATTTCTTGTATTGTTTGTGGATAACATTCTCTTAATCAGAAATGATGTCCCTGCATTACAGGGAATAAAGATTTGGCTGTCGTCACAGTTTTCCATGAAGGATTTGGGAGAAGCTTCCTACATCCTAGGGATGAGGATCTATAGGGATAGATCTAAAAGGTTGCTTGGTTTATCTCAGTCCACATACATTGATACTATGCTGAAGAGGTTCAGCATGGAAAATTCCAAAAAAGGCTATCTTTCGATAGGCCATGGAATTTCTCTCTCGAAGAGGGATTGTCCGACAATACCTCAAGAGAGAGAACGTATGGGTAGGATTTCATATGCTTCGGCAGTGGGATCTATCATGTACGCCATGACATGTATATGACCAGATGTGGTATACTCACTAGGGGTAGTGAGTAGATACCAATCTGATCCAGGAGAGAATTACTGGAAGGTTGTTAAAACCATCCTGAAGTATTTAAGAAATACTAAGGACCAGTGGCTTGTTTATGGTGAATCAGACTTGAGACTTATAGGGTTTATAGACTCTAGTTTCCAGTCTGATCACGATGATAGTAAAAGTGTGTCAGAATTTATTTTTACCCTTAATGGTAAGGCTATCTACTGAAAAAATTCCAAGCAGCACATAGTGGCTGATTCAGTTTGCGAGGCGGAGTATATCGCCGCATCAGATGCTGCCAAAGAAGTGGTGTGGCTGAGGAAATTCATCATCGAGCTCAGAGTAGCACCCTCCCTTGTTGGTCCAGTTTTGCTCTATTGTGACAGCTCTGGAGCCATTGCTCAGGTGAAGGAACCAAAGGCACACTAGTGGATGAAGCACATTCTGCGCTGCTACCATCTCATCCGAAAAATTGTGGATCGAGGTGATGTCGATCTTCAAAAGATCGACGAAAAGAAGAACCTGGTTGACCCATTCACTAAAGCCATTGCGGTGAAGGAGTTCGACAACTACAAGTCGAAGATGGGTATTAGATACTGCACCGATTGGCTTTAGGCCAAGTGGGAGATTGTTGGGAATAGTGTCCCAAAGCCAATCATCAGCCTATTGACGGTTGTACTCATTTTTATATTTATACATAAATTATGAATTAATAAAAATTATTTTAGCTTTTTTCATCACAAAATATTTCATCTTCTAATGAACTCTTATGTTGTGGTGAAGTCCTTAGGACTATTTAGACTCGACAAAGGAGGATTTGTCGTTTAGTCCTTAAATCTGTTCGCGACCAAATGATATGTTGTTACCAAGGATGATAATGTTTATCAAGCATAGGTCGTTGTGTGCCATATAGGTTGGTTGTCCTCTTAATCAACAAGTGTGGAGACACTGGTATGGCATACAGGTGAGATGTAAGGGTACATCTGCATGGAACATGACCGACTTCGGAGCTATTTCTGCTGTCAAGATTTGCTCCGATGGAATATGGGTATAAATATCCCTCTGACCTGAAACCGCCATGGTGACCTGCAAGCAACTCACAGCACTTAGGCACTGGACTACCTGAATTTTTAATTTAGTGACGGAAGGCTGCTGGGTGTAGTCAAGTACTTGACTTGTCGGTGCATGTGTCAAGATGGGATTGACCACTCCAGTTTAGGAGCTGTGAACAGTCATGTTTCAATTTAGCAAAATCTTAGCCAGGGTAGTCCTTGTGAGGAGTCACAGGACTGTTTGAGTTGAGCACGATTCGGATGATCTAATCAGGGTTGACAGTTTAACCCTGAGTCATCCTAAACACAGGGGTCAAAAGGATGAATTATACAGTAACCATATTAATGTAGGTTCTGAGTGTTGCAATTGCGACTCTTCGACCTATCCGGACATCGGGTACCATTGCTAGATGGTCACTTCGATTAGTACAGGAATTGGTTCCTGTGCTACCGGCTTAGGTTTGAACCTGCGGGGTCACACACATTAGAGGTTCCTATCTGATCTGATGGTTGATATAGAATCCTACATGTTTGGGACTCAGTGATCGAGAATCAGGATTCTCTAATCATGAGTTTCACACATTAAGGGTACCGGGGTCAAGAGTCCCACTGGTTGGGACTTTTCGATCAGGGTTACATATCGATGAATTCTGATGTCTGATTGCGCATCGGATTTGGATTCAGTATTTATGAGAGATTTAATTAATAATTTGATCACTAATTAACTCAATTTGATTGAGTAATTATTTTTGGATCAAGTCCAATTGAATTGGATTCAATTGGGTTTGACCCGATTAGGTTAAGAGTTGACCTAATCGTCGAGATAGTTTGGTCCCTGATTTGATCAGGGGTTGGACTTAATCAATTTTTGATTTGATTAGGATTTTATTGAACCTAATTAAGCCTAATTTAGTTAGATTTAAATTAGTCTAATTGGACCTAACTTATTTGGTTCAATTAGGTTGGTTTAAATAATTAAACCACCTTGACCCAATCTCCATGCGCCACCTCACTTCTATTGCACCCATTTGAATTCATGAGAAGGAACTTCTCATACATTTTTTCATCATGCCAAGCCCTCTCCACGCCCCACTTTAATGTGCCATATGAATGGATAAGGATGATTGGTTGGCCATTCAAATTCAAAATAAAGTTTGAATTTGAATGGGCAATCAATCTTTGCACCTTATCCCTTTTTTTACGCCCTATTTATTACATGAGAAAAAGTTTCTCATGAAATCACTCCATTCACAATTTAAGCCATGCCTCACACCTTTAGTGGATAAGGGATGAGTTGGTGTCCATTTGAATTCAAAATTTGATTTGAATTCAAATGTGCAATTACTCATCTTTATCTTTTCTTTTGGATAAGACGTTTGACGTTGTTATAAAAGGAGGAGAAGAGTGGGGCATGCAAGAAAAAGATTTTTGGAGAAAAAATTTTGGGGCGTGAGAAGTCTTGTGCATGAGAAGGAAGTCCATATCCTTCCCAGAGAAAAAAAAAGAAAAGAAAAAAAAGTGGGTGCAAGGTTTTCGGTGAGTTCCCTAGAGTTTTAGCCTGGGGTTCGGGAAGTGAGAAAGTGAGCTACGAGTGTCGAGAGCCCACAAAATCTTAGAAAGATCTTCAACATCCTCTCAAGCATGTCTGTTGATGATCCAGAGTATTCGAAGAATCGACAGACATCAATCGAAGGAGTTCGATCAGCATCCACCGTCAAAAGGGCTCTACAACGAGCTAGCACTCGTGAGGAGTTGATCAGACCGAGAGCTTCATGTGGATGATCCGTAGAGGCCAGACACACTATGTGGCTGTGTCGCGATGATCAGACTCTCTCGAGGGTGATTAGATTGCGGCGATCTTCTATCCGCACAAAGGTATTGTGTTCTGAACACATTACAGTAAAGTGTTTACTGTTCGCATTTGAATTTCAAATTTAAATGAATGCATGCTATATATCATATTTAGATCCTAGTGTAGAGTAAATTTATGTTAATTAATTAGATTAATTAATAATTTTCACTATAAAATAGTAATTTTGAAAAAGTTTTAAAATTACTATTTTATCACTGCACTGAATTCCCCACAGTCCAACGTTGAACCATATTTGGATGCCACACACCTACCAGGTTTTGACGCCATATATCCCCTTTTGTGCATGTAAGAAAGAAGGGATTTCCTCCTTTTCTACCATGTGAAACATGGGCGTGAGATATGTGTATGGGGTGACATTAAAAAGATAGAGTCCTAACTTGTTTGGACTCTATCTCCTATCCAATTTCAAACTCCATCTTAGCCTATAAAAACCCCACCATATGGGATGGTGAGAGAGCGATTATGATCAGGTTGGGATGCAAAAAAGGGGGCTTGTGGATGGGGAAAAAAATCAAGGAGAAAGGAGGACGGCATGATGCTTCTTGGTGTGAGGTGAGTAGGTCCTTATCCCTTCTTTATTACAAACAACCAAAAGATAGTTGTTAGAACATCTTATCTCCTCCCTCTTGTCCATGTTTAGACATGGATGTCTCCTCTTCTATATGTCTAAAAGTTGGACAAAATTTCTACATCTCTATTGTAGAGAGTTGATGCATGGATTTTAGAAAGAAAAGAAAAGAAAGGTTCTTCTCATGATCTCTAGTGTAGAGATCAAGATCCTCCTACATCTTCTTGTTCTCTAAGAGTGTCTTAGGAAAAAAAATTTTTTAACCTTCAAGATGTGATCTCTGCAAGAGAGCTAGCACCCCGATAAGATCAAAAGACTTTTGATCAGATCAAAGTCTTGTGTGGATATCCGTGGAGGTCGAACACTTGTGTAGCTACAAGGGACCTCCGGAAGACATCCTGATCATCTGTTCGCATTGAAGATTGATTCATATCCAGATATATTTTATATTTAATTTTTTTTATTTGATTTCTATATCTGAATCTTATCTCTATTTGATTATCTAATAGAGTTTGATCAATCAAAATATATATAAAACTAAATTAAATTTCATTCAACTCAGAATTTGATTTGCATCCCTGAGATCAATTGGAACAAGCTTTGTCATTCAATAGAGCTGCATCCAATCAGTCCAAAGCAAACCTAATTGAATTCAAATCAATTAGATTTGATCCAATCCCCATTGCTCAATCTAATTGAGCCAATTAATAATCAAATTATTAATTAATTATTCCTATAATTTACCAACCATTAGTAAATAATTTATTACAACTTTTGCAAAAGATTAATCATCAATCACATTGATAATTAAACCCTTCAATGGTTCATAATCGTTGATCAATCATTTGTGTGTAACCTCATAGGTTCAAACCTAAGTTGATAGCATAAGAATAATTTTTGTACTAATCGATGTTACCATCCAGCAATGGTTTCCAATGTCTGGATAGGCCGAATGTATGCCCAGCAACACTCTAGAACCCATATGGATATAGTTACCATATAATTCATCTCTTTGACACTCGATGCTCAAGGATGACTTTGGATTAAACTGTCAACCCCGGATGAGTAATCCACATTGTGTCTCAACCTTAAAAATTTTGTGACTTCTCATTAGGACTACTTTGGTCAAAGTTTTGCTAAATTGAAATACAATGATGCATCATCTCTAATTTTACTTGGAGCGATCAATTCCATCTTGACCCACACTCAGACTTCGTAAGTACTTAACTGTACCCAAAAATCTTCCATCACCAAGTTAGAAATTCAGATAGTCCAACACCAAAGCACAGTGAGTTGCTTGCAAGTCAGCAAGGCAGCCTCAAGTCAGAGGGACACATATATCCATATTCCATCAGAGCAACCCTTGACAGTAAAATGCTCTAGAAGTGGTCATGCTTGGTGAAATATACTCCTATAAATCATCCATATGCCATACCTATGTCACCACACGCTTTGGTTAAGAGGACAACCAACTAATATGGCATAGAATGACCTACACTTGATACAATTATCATCTTTGTAACAATTATTTTATTTGATCGTGAGCAGAATTTAAGGACCACATGATAAATTCTCCTTTATCATTTTGAAAGTAGCTCTAAGGATTTCATCATAACATATGAGTTCTATTTAGGAAGATGTATTTCTTATGATGAATCTTGTCATGTAAGACTTATCATTTTATAATTCATATACATGTACGGAGTACAATCATCTGCAACATAGATGATTAGCTTTAGGATATAATTTCTAACAACTACCACTTGGACTAAAGCCAATTAGACTGGTATCAAATACCCATCTTCTATTTATAATCATCGAACTCTTTAGATCCGATTGCTCTAGTCAATGAGTCAATCAAGTTCTTCTTTCGATCTTCCTAAGATCGACTTTATTTCGATCTTATCAAACAAGGTGATTGTAATACAAAAACTGTTTGGTTCTCAGATAGAACATCAGTTCTTCAGCTTGAGCATGGCTCTAGTGCTGCTATCAATAAAGAAGGACCGGACCATCAGCGGAGGATGCCTCTCCAAGCTCGCTAATGAACTTTCATAATCAAACAACTTCTTTACCAACATGAAATGCCACAAAAAACTCTCCATACCGTAAATAAAATTGACTACTAAATACTGCATAGAACTTTTTCTGCATGTCGCTCTTCTTTTTAGCATAAAAACATAATCTGGCACAACTTTGTCATTTTGATCTGACTAAAAACTAGAATCAATATTTTACAGATTTTAAATCAGATTCTTCATAAATGAGCCATTGGTCCTTAGTATTTTATAAATACTTAAGGATGGTTCTCATAACCTTCCAAACTTTTATGGAGAATAGAAATGGCAATCAAGCTTTTATTCCCTATAATGTAGGGATGTCATTCTCGATTAAGAGAATTTCATCCAAACAACACAAAGAACACTTTTACAGAACTATTAGCCCATTTGTATATATAGGATTCTGCTTCGTTCTCAATGAAGCCATACGTTCAAAATGCATGTTCAAACTTCGAGAAGTTTAATTCAATCTGAATGGACTTGAGGATTGCTACAAGAAAAAATATCTCATCTAGTCAACACCATAACTTTGACGAAATTCTTTAGCAATCGGATAGAATTAATAGGTCTCCACTTTCCGTCTGTGCCTCTTATCCATCTAAAATCTACTCACACCCTATGGGTCATATCCCTTTAGGTGAATCAACGAATGTCCATGCATCATTGACCTTCATGGACTTCATTTTAGATTTAATGACTCCAAGCCACTTTTCAAAGTTAAATCCCTGTATGGCATCCATATGGGAGATCAAATCTTCATCCCGATTCTAGAAACCAAAGTATCTGCTCGACTGACATGGTACTCTACCATATCTTCACAGAGATGTCTTTACATTGAGCTCCAGATTTGATCTAATCAACTCTGATTCTGTTGGTTTATGTCAGAGTCGGTTCCTCTACCTATCAAGCTTCACTAAACTTACTCTTAACGGCATTAGTTCCTTCACCAAGAAACTTCTTTTTCAAAAAGAATATCTTAAGATTCATGAACATCTGATGTCCATCAAGAAGGTAGAAGAAATATCCCTAAAATAATATTTATCAGATCAAGATCCAAGCTAGTCGATTTATGAACATTTCACATAAGTTCGACACTCCAAATCCTAAGATAAGAGAGTATCGAATTATCCAAGTCCATATATTATATGAAGTTTTGGTGATCGATTTGCTCAAAATATTTTTGAGCACATATCAAGTAGTCTCTAAACATAACCTTAGGCAGACCAGCAAATCCACAATGGATCGAGCCATGTCTAACAAAGTTCAATTTCTCCTTTCAAATACCCTTTAAACAGTGGTGTCCAAGGAGAGGTCTATTGAGAGAGAATCTAATTCTCTTCAAGATATGTCAAAAACTTACTGTAAAGGTATTCACTTCATCAATCTAACTGATAAGTTATAATACTCTTCGTAGTTTATATTTTCTACCTCATTACATAATCATTTAAATATTTCCATCAATTCAAATTTGTGCTTCATAAGCAAAATGCACCCATGCCAAAATAGGTTATCAGAGATTTTAATGAAATAGTAAAGCTCTCTTTTGGCATTTATGTTCATGAGTGCAAATACAACAATATGTATCAAACTCAGAACATCACTGGCTTATTCACCCTTTCCAATAAAAGGTGATTAAGTCAATTATGCCAAAAGCAAGTTTTAGTGACATTATGTAATCCAGGGTGCTAGTTAGATGTGTACATACACTAATAGGCTATGGTACTGGATTTATGTCATTTTCATTTGTTCACTCATTATTGCAGTATCATTCACAATGATATCATAATAATCATTCTTATTGACACCATCAATAAGATTGGACAATAGTGACAATCACTTAAAATGATATATTCATGATTGAAAATAGCTTGATGATTCCTAATGTTAAGACTGGAACAGACTTCCATCTCTTACATTCGGGAGTCTCTTGAAGTTTACAAACCTTCTACTATCTTGAAGTCTTTTATAACTATTTATAAATATGACTTATACTATTAGTATCCTATACCCAGGTAGTAATTTTACCAATAAAGAAACTTCAAGGAGTTATATTATAACTATCTTGACTAGCGACCATTTGCTGATTTTTTATTTAAACCTGTTTGGGTCAGCCTGAGACTTCTTGATCAATTCGCTCAAAAACTATATTCAACTTTCGATACGGTTTATTGAAGTTTGGTCTGATAATGTTATCACTATCTAACAATGAATAGAGCGACAATATTCTAGTCAGTTTTGAAAAGAGAACAATTGACCTATCAGTATATGAATTACTTTAAGCCTAAAGACTTGGACTTTAGTCTAAAGGTTCTCCCACTATTTTATACGAATTGATAGCCACTACCAATTTGAGAAATTACTTTATTTTTTTTAGCAAATACTAGAATCCACACAGGCTGCATTCAGGCTCAAGTGTGGCTCAACCAATCCTAGTGCATCCATGGGTAGATTCATAACCAATTATTTCTTCAAATAATTTCTAGCAATTAGATTTTGCCCCAAGCATCCCTTCAGCAGGCATATGGTGCCTCCACTGAAAATCTTAATTAGGTCCAACCGTTAATATGACAACATCAAGTGCATCCAACAAATGAATGTTCAGACCCGACTGTGGCTCGACCAACCTGAACATTGATTTGAAGGTACAATAAGATGGTCATATAATGGATGATAATTTTAATACATAATAGACACTAGGTATATGGCACCTCCTTTGCCTATTTAGAATATTGAACTCATTATCACGCACCATAATGGGAGGCTATGATCCAGTTATCCTCATAACTGCTCACTTTATGGATCTAATAATTTAGAAGATTTGATTAATTTATTTAATAAGATATCAGTCGATCTACAAATCATAAATCCTCCCACCAACTTCATCAAGTCAAGTAAAAGATTAGTGACTAGCGGGTCCAACCGAAATATCATAAATCCTTCCACTGACTTCACCAAGTCATGAGAAGGACTAAAGATAAATCGGTCCAACCGATAAGTTGGATCAAAGCACCTAAATCAGTCATACTAATTAACTTTAACAACATGGATTAACTCGAGTCACTTAGTGATTTAATCAGCCTAATGACTCAAGCTCAATTTTTGAGCCTCAATCAAAGTCTATTTGGTTTAATCAAAAATATGGACTCGACCTTCTACAACTATTGTATGCGATCTAGAGTACTCTTAACCTAATCTAAATCAACTACTGGTTAGATTTGATCAACTACTCTTTTTAGTCCATTAGATCTTTGATTCTAACTTTAGGTCTAACCCAATTAAAAGGATTCGATTTGAGCTAACTCATGCCCCATATTTTATACAATGTCATTAGATCTTTAATCATAATTCTAGATCTAAAATATATTTCTTAATTTTTAATTAAGAATAGTATCAACATGAGTAAAGATTATTAATTGAAATAATTTTAATTTTATAAAATAATTTTACATCAATTTTATGTAAATTTTTTTATTTTAAAAATTAGGTCGGCTCATCTCTGAACTGAGTTGGCTCACTTTAGTGGGTTGACTAAGTCTGATACTTGATTGACTAACTGATTATGAACAATAACCATTACTGTTTGACTTGAGACAACTAGGTCGGATTAGTTAGCATTGAACTGATTAAACAAGGGGACTGAGTCAACATAGTTCAAAACTGGTCGGTTTAGTGGGCGTGCCAACAAGTATCACATAGTTTTAGATCTAAAAATTCTCATATAAATTGAAATAAAATCAAACATAACAAACTTTAAATTATATCTAAATATTTTATGATTTTAAATTTTAATTTTCATGATTAAAATAATTTTAATCATACAGATTAGATATTTTATTTTTCATACAACTCAAATTTTGTATCACATACAACAAATTCTAGAATTTCATCATCTAAGATTTTGCAGAAAAGTAAGTTCTTCTTTTTGCTTTCTTCTTTATGGGATTAAATCACATGGCACCCCCACACTATAAGAGCACTCTATCGAATAGGAAGAGAGGGCCTTTAAACCCTTTCGCTCCTATGACCAGATGGTCTGGTGATCATCCAATCCATGTACTTGCTAATCGGATCATCTAATCTACTCACATATCATATATGCAAAAATTTAGATCAAATCTAAATTATATCAGATCTAATTTTTATATTAGATCATATCTAAAATTAGATCATAACATATCTCATACATTATTAAATCTAGATTTTAACTCTACATGCATATATATTCATGTCATAACAAACTTTCACTCTGATACTAGTTGAAGAGAAGCATGGTGGTGTTGTACATGTAATTTTAAAATTTTATAGAAGAACATATATAGATTAAATAATTTAATCTATAATGTATGCATAGATCAAATCTAAAACTACCATACAAAAACTATGACATGAACTAATATGCATATATGTAAATTTGAAATCTAAAATTTAGTAAGTATAGATCATATCTATATGTAATTAGATCAAATCTAAATTATATTTAGATCATATCTAAATATGAATTAACTTCAAAACTCTATATCCGAGCATGGATAGCAGATCACCGTATCTGAAATTTATGGTAGTTGGTTATTCATGATGCTCGACAGTCGCACACGTGTCCGACCTCTATAGGTATCAATACGAAGCTCATGTGCTGATCGATCTCTCCAAGAGTGCTAGCTCACGAAGACACCATTTTGGTTGATCTAAGAGAAATATGAAGAAGATGAAGAATCAAAAGACCCTCTCCTTTTCTTTCTGAATCCACGCAATAGATCTCTACGATAAAGATCAAGAGAAGAATCTTTTCTTTTCAATTCTTTCACGCACAAGAGATAACCTTTCTCTCTTCTTTTCACATCTTTAAGAAGAATTTTTTGTTGAAAAATATGTCTCAAAAGCCAATCGTCAACCTATTGATGGTTGAGCAACGTTATATTGTAATTGATTTGTTAATAAATAAAATATATTTTTGGTATTTTCATCATAAGTTTTCATCTTCTAATGAACTCCGTTGTTGTGATGAAGTCCTTAGGACTATTTAGATTCGATAAAAAAAAAATTATCAATTAGTCCTTAAAACTGTTCACGATCAAATGATGGGCTGTTAATAAGGACGACAGCTTCTATCGAACATAGGTCGCTGCAGGCCACATGGGTTGGTTGTCCTCTTAACTAAGGAGTGTAGAGATACTGGTATGGCATACAGATGAGATGTAAGGATACATCATCATTGAATGTGATCAACTCTAGAGTATTCTGCTATCGAGAATATCTCTGATGGGATATAGGTATAAGTGTCCCTTAGACCTGAGATCGCCTCAGTGACTTGTAAGCAACTCACTGTGCTTTGGTACTGGACTAACTGAATTTTTAATTCAGTGACAGAAGGCTTCTGGACATAGTCAAATACTTGTGAAGTCAAAGTGTGATCAAGATGGGATTGACCACTCCAAGAGTTGGAGAAGAATGAGTCGCTGTATTTCAATTTAGCAAAACCTTGGCCAGGGTAATCCATAAGATGGATTTGATATTTTGAAATACAATATAGACAACCTGATCAGAGTTGATAGTTGAACTCTGAAGTGTTCTATGAGCATTTTGATCAAGGAGATGAATTATATGAAAACTATATCCGCATGGGTTCTAAGGATGTTGTTCTACACATTCGACCTATCCGACCGTCGGGTATCATTGCTAGATGGTCACTTTGATTAGTACAAAAATTTATTTTTATACTACCAACTTAGGTTCGAACCTATGAAGTCATATACATTAGAGTTCATGATCTGATTGGATGGTTGATCAATGATTAAGAATCGTTCTAGGATTAAACGATCAATACGATTGACATTTAACCTAGTGCAAGTATTGTAGGAGGATCGATTAGCAATTCGATTGCTAATTGACTTAATTGATTAAGCCAATGGATTGAGATTAAGTCTAATTGAATATGATTTAATTAGATTTGATTTGAGCTTATTTGGATCAAGTTCAATTGATTTATTGGATAAGCCAAGTGCAAGGAAAAACTAGTCCTAGTTCAATAGGACTTGGGTCAATCTAATTTCTAATTTGATTAAAAAATTAAATCAGATTTAAATCTAATTTAATTTGATTAAATTAAATTTTTAATTGGATAAAGACCTATTTTAATTGGGTTGATTTAGTTTTGGTTTGATTTGGTTTGAGAAACCAAATTTGAACAAGTCATAGATTGAATCCTAGTAAGACTAGGATTCCACCTTGTGCCACCTTAGCCCCCCATGCCCACTCTCTCTTATTTTATGCGACAAAACCTTCTCTCCCAGGCCTTCACATATGTCCAAAGCTTTTCACTCTTTCTCTCTTACATGGAATATGGTTGTGGACCAAGTCAAAGTAGGAATTAGTTTGGAATTCAAATTCTATGAGATAGAATTTTAGGAAACCAAAACTCTTTCCTTATGGCACTAATTTTACTTAAATTTTTTCTAAGATTTTTGTGGTTTTTATGGCACATATTGTCCACCCTTTGCTAGTGATCGATGGTAGAAAAAGAAGGAGGGGGCACCCAAGAGTTGGACACCCCTTGTCTTGCCCTGTTTGGATTTTTCTTGACTAGGTATTTGACCTAGACAAAGATTGTTCATATATCTTTATTTAAGATGAATTTTTACTTAAAATTTTTATGAGTTATAGAACATTGAGAGACATTTGGGGTGTGTAAAAATCAAGGAGAAAGGGTGTTGGGGTGTGGAGATATAATGGACACAAAACTAAGTATCTGGGTTAGAGCAAAGAGAAGAAGAAGAGGGTCTTCTTCTAGGGTTGCTCAGTTTACCTGTTCCCTTCCTCCATCTGTGAGTTTTCTGAGAGTGTCTCACATCTAAAACTTATTCTCCTACTTCTCATCTTTCGAAGAATCCAAATCAAGAAGAAAGAGGCATCTGATTGACCATCGAAGAAGAATCAACATAGTACTAGCATACTGTGCTGATTTTCTGGACTAGGACTTCTGATCGTGATTCGTGAGCTCGTGTGGATGACTTCTAGAGGCCGGACATATGTGCAACTCGCAACATCATCCTCAAGCCTGGATCAGCAAAGTTAGAATGTCTAACTTGCAAGGTGTTGATGCAAGCACCCGCTTACGCCGGAGAAGCTGGAGTCGCGGTCGCCGTCGGAACCTGCAAAAGAAGTCTAAACCGGAGGTGGGGTTGCTCCGGCAAGACCCTCCGATGCTCAAGTCAGTTCTCTTCCTCAACAAGAATGGAGTGCTCGAACGGAAATTTTAGCAGAGTTTCTAGGTAAAAATGAGAGCTTAGAGAATAACGTATCTGGGGTCCCCCTTTTATAGGCGGAGGGAGCAACAGACTGATAGCGATGTCTGTAACCGTCTGGCAGTGGGCTGCCCAGAGTCAGGGGGAGTTTGTTGTGAAGAGTAGTGGGGTTGAATCATGACTATCACCGGGACACGCCACGTGGAGTCTGTCGCAGGGAGTGGAGCGGCATCCGTTGTCGCAACTTGCCAGAGGATGGAAGAATCACGCGGTATCCGTCGCAGCAAGTGGAGCAGGATCGTGGGCATCATAGCGGTCTGCCAGGGAGTAATGGAGCCGCGCAGAATCCATCACAGGAAATGAAGCAGAGTCATGGCCGTTACTGCGGCCCGTCAGGGAGTGCAGACCTGTCGGCTGAAGTTCGGCCGGAGTGTCTGGCGGAGAGGGGTGGTTAGCTATCCGTTTGAGAGGAGGCCGGAGTTTGGTTTCCGTAAGAGTCCGGATGAAGTCTTCCTTCAGTCGAAGTTGGGGACAAGGTCTGACTCCTGTGAGAGTCTGGACGGAGTCTTCCCGCAGTCGGAGTCGGAGATGAGGTCTGGCTCCCGTAGGAGCTGGGGCGAGGTCTACCTGCACTCAAAGTCAAGGGCGAAGTCCGGCTACCTTAGGAGTTCGGATGGAGTTTACCAGCAGTCAAAGTCGAGTGCAGAGTCTGGCTCCCGTAGGAGTCCGGGCGAAACCTTCAAGCACTTGAGGTCGAGGATGGAGCCCTGCTCCTGTAGGAGTCCGGGCGGAGTCTGCTTGCAGTCGGAGTTGTGGGCGGAGTCTGGCTCCCGTAGGAGTCCGGACAAGGTCTGTCTGCAGTCGGAGTCAGGGACGAGGCCCGGCTCCCATAGGGGTCCGGGCGGAGTCTTCCTGCAATTAAAATCAGGGGTGAAGTCCGGCTCTCGTAGGAGTCCGGACGAAGCTTACCAGCAGTTGAAGTCGGGGATGGAGCCCGGCTCCCGTAGGAGTCCGGGCGGAGTCTTCCTTGCAGTTGAAGTTGGGGACGGAGCCCGGCTCCCGTAGGAGCCCGGGTGGCGCTTACCAGCAGTTGGAGTTGGGGACAGAGCCCGACTCACGTAGGAGTCCGGGCGGAGTCTTCCTTGCAGTTGAAGTTAGGGACGGAGCCCGGCTCCTGTAGGAGCCCGGGCGGAGTCTTCCTTGCAGTTGAAGTTGGGGATGGAGTCCGACTCCCGTAGGAGCCCGGGTGGCGCTTACCAGCAGTTGGAGTTGTGGAAGGAGTCCAGCTCCTGTAAAAGTTCGGACAGAGTCTTCCTGCAATTAAAGTCAGGTGCGAAGTCCGGCTCCCATAGGAGTCCGGACGAAGCTTACCAGCAGTTGAAGTCGGGGACGGAGCCCGGCTCCCGTAGGAGTCCGGGCGGAGTCTTCCTTGCAGTTGAAGTTGGGGATGGAGCCTAGCTCCCGTAGGAGTCCGGGCAGAGTCTTCCTTGGAGTTGAAGTTGGGGATAGAGCCCGGCTCCCGTAGGAGTCCGGGCAGAGTGATGGGAGTCCACCATCAGCAGTCGAAAGTTAGAGGAGACTTGCAAGGGTCAATCCCGTCACGAACTTTGGCTGAGGGTATTTTATACCCAACACCAGTCCCCATACTTTCGAGTTTGAATTTCGAATGAAGGAAATACAGAGAGGTTTGCACAGCCGAAGTTGTCCCCTTGAACCCTGTGGACGACCGCCTCCAGATATTTTGGCATTAAATGCGCGCGTGCTGGAGTCTTTTCTAATCGGGGCGATACGAAGGGACCCTTCAAAATTCCCGCTGGTATGCTGCCCAGGTACGGCACAGTAATGGCTCTGTCAGTCGTCAGCCGCTTTTTGCCGGCTGCCGTGGCAAGTGGGACACGTGTCGAGCACTGGCCGGTCTGGGGGGATTCGCGATCATTATGGCGCCGGATCCCGGGGTCTATTTAAACCCGCCCTTCCGCCTTTAGGGGCCCTATTCCGCCTGGGAGTTCCATCAGTATCCGCCCCTTCTTCGAGAGTCCCGATTCTCCTTGGCATCTTCTTGGGCCATAGGCATCCTTCGAGTCATCCCTTTCCTCGCCCCTCTGCATCCCTCAGGGCGATCTAGGTTAG
Organism: Elaeis guineensis; assembly: GCF_000442705.2. Lineage (NCBI taxonomy): Eukaryota > Viridiplantae > Streptophyta > Magnoliopsida > Arecales > Arecaceae > Elaeis > Elaeis guineensis. The sequence continues at coordinate 60,366,208 of NC_025998.2, read as the reverse complement.
TCCCAGAACCTCCGTTCTTCTTCTTGCCATTTAGGGGCCTTTTCTTCGCCATTTTCTTCTGTCGTATTCCTCCGAGTTAGTCTCTTATGACCTCTCGTCCTTTGTCCCATCTATTTTCTTTGGGATCTTTAGGGTCTTCATTTGAAGTTATTTGAAATGTCTTCCAGCACTTCCGCTTCCAGCGGTTCTGGGAGTTCTTCCGCCTCAACCCCCCAGGTCCCCCGTTCTGTAGATGAACCTGCATCTGGGGCTGGGCTTCACCCAATTTTTGCACCAGGTGCCAATCCATGCTCCCTGACTCCGGATGAGCTCCTTCTAATAAGGGTTCAGTATGGAGTTCCTCCGGAGTACGACCTGGAGCTGCCTGGCCCCTCCGACCGGGCTAGCACTCCCCCACCCGATCATTTTTGCCTGTATCAGGAGGCGTTCCGTGCCGGGCTCCCGCTTCCGCTTCCGTCCTTTATTGTCGCCCTCTTCTGCTTCTTAGATATCTCTTTGGCTTTGGTTGCTCCAAATTCCTTTAGGTTTTTGATAGGGTTTTTTTCCTTTGCCACGTAGTCGAGGTCCAGCCGTCCCTCTCTCTGTTTAGGCATTTCTATACCTTCAAGCATCATCCTTCGACGAAGGACTGATGGTATTTCTCCCCTCAGTTTGGCAAGAAGGGGTTGCTGAAAGGTGCCCCCTCTTCAATCCACAACTGGAAGGGGAAATACCTCTTCGTCCACTGCCCGACACTGAGGCTGGGCCTGCTCCCTTGGGGCTCTCTGAGGGACTCTGTCCGTCGGGCCCCTAGCCTGGGGGAGGATGACCTCCAGGCTGCCCGAAAGCTTCTTGACTACTCTGCTCCTTCCCTTCCTAACCTTCTGAGGGAGCAATTTTTGTTCAACATCGGCCTGAGCCCCCAGGATCCTACGAGTACTCCATCTTTTCCTTTCTCTTCTTTTCTTCCGTCCTTCTTCTTTTTCTTTCTTTTTCTTCTCTTTTCTCTTTTTTCTTCTTCTTCTTTTTTTTTCTCTTTTTTTTTTTTTTTTGCATGCTACTCCTTCCTTTTTCACCCCATTATTGATTTTTGATTTTTGATTGATTTTTTTTTTCTTTTAGGAATGGATGCCGAAGCAGCATGGATGCTTGCCAGGGGCCTCAAGGCCCACAAAAGAAAGGGTGCCGCGGCCTCCGGATCAGCAAAGAGGGCCAGGGTGGAGGAGTCAAGCTTGGCCATGCCCGTCCAAGCGGCTCCAACGATCGACGTTCCCTCAGACGCCAAACCAACGGCCCCCCGGGCCTCTTCGAGGAGTCCGTCGACTGGGGCTCCCATTTCGGGGGTCCGCTCCACGGAGGTGCCCGTAGTCGAGAGGGGGAAGAGAAGTAAGTCGGTGGCCCGTAGGGTGAGTAGCCGTCGAGCCACCGCTGATGAGTCCCTCAGTTCTGAAGAGGAGCCGGAGAATCCCTTCAATGACAGGGACTTGATCAAGCGGTTGATCGATGGCTACATTCTGCCTGAAGTCGTCGAGAGGATCGACTGCATCGATCCTGAGCAGCAGGTTTGAGACTCCCTAGGGTCCTTTCTCAAGATAAATAAATCTTCATTTAACCGGCTATTCGACCCTTGTTCTGATCCCCTAGCCGCCCTTGCAGATTGGGCACCAGCTCCTCGCCAATATCGAGGTGACGAATCGGGCGAGGAGGGATGCCATCCAGGTGGAGGAGCATCGTCGGGCCGAGGTCGCTCGCCTCAAAGAAAAGGCAGCTGAAGTAGTTGCCCTCCAGGAGGCCCTGGAGAGAGAAAAGCAGGCCCGGGAGGAAGAGAGGCAGACCTCGGAGGAGACGGTGAGGAAGGCGGAGGCCGAGGTCGCCAACTTGGCGGAGCAGATTCTGATCCTGGTCTTGGAGGCCAGGGTTCTTGCAGTGGAGGAGTTCAAGACCTCCGCAGAGATGAGGGACCTGAACATCAGGTTCGGCCAAGAAGCATTCATCGAGGGGTTCGAGCTCTGCCAGGAGAAGGTGGCCAGGAAATTTCTCGAGCTCGACCTCAGCTTCTTGGGCGAGGAGTCTGAGGATGAGGCCGATCCTTCTCCTGCCGCTATTGCTGCCGCAGCCCCCCCTCCAGGAACATCGAGCTCTCCAACTCCTGCTTCTGAGGTCTGAGACCTCCGACCTTGTATCTTTCTTTTACTGCAATTTTTCTTTTCCTTTTTGTATTCAAGAATCATTCAATCAATAAAGTTGAATTTCTCACCGTGGATGGCTTCTCTTCTCCCCCTTCCCCCCTTTTTATTTTTCTTTCTGCAATGAGATACGCCTTGACGCTTCTGTCTCTCGATGGCAGTGTCCTGCCAAGGCACTTCCCCTGCCCCAGGGGATCCCACTGAAGTCCACGATCCAGCGGCTGAAGAAGGAGGTTCTTCATGTGATAAAATGGTCGAAGAAGATGGAAGGCGAGCTTCGCAGGTTAAAGGAGGATTACTCCGAAGCCACCTCGGAGGCCACCCCTTCCGAAATCTCCATGTGAAGGGGATCATGGAGTATAGCCGAAGGAAGGCAGACTTCACGAAGGAGCTTGAGGAACACAAGAAGAGTGCCAGCGATCGAATTTGGGCTCAAGCTGCCAAGATCAGCTCTCTCAGGGTGGAACTGTCAGCTGCGCAGGAGAGGATTGGCCAGCTGGAGGGAAGTTCATCCCGACTCTTGGCTCGGGCCGACGGCGACCGGGAGTGGTCGAAGAAGGTCTCCGACCTTCAGCAGCAGCTTCAGGATGCCGAGGTGAGCCATGACATGCATCGGGCCGGTTGGCACAGGCAGGTGGATGAATATAAAAGAAAACTCAGGGTGGCGACTGACGAAGTCGCCCGTCTTCAAAGGCAGCTGGCTGGTAGGGCTCAGCTCGCCTCTTCTCGGGATTCCAACGAACTCCAATCCCTGAGAGGAACCATCGAAGGGATTTCTGTCGCCCTCGGGGAGAGGATGGCTGAGCTGCAGTAATTGAAGATCCAACTGGCACACGAGCAGCAGGCCGTCACAGACGTGGAGGCAGAATTCGAGGTCCTGAGAAAGAGGCATCGAGAGGTGGAGAACGAAAGCCAGTGACTTCGTCGGGCACTCCAGGATGTGCTGCTAAAAAAGAGAGAGCTAGAAGAAGAAGTTGAGAATCTGAGGCAGTCCTGGATAAGGGGTGGAGCAGATAATTCTAGGTCGGAAGGAGCAGAGCTTCCCTAGGGCTCTTTTTGGCCTTTCGTCTTTCCATGTATACATTTTTTCTTTTATTGTTTTGTCTCGCTTTTGTCGTTTTGCTTTTCTTCCTTTGGCCTTCTGGGCTTCGTGGTGTATATTTTGCAAATGAAATGAAAGGAGATTTTGTGTTACTTCATCTACGTATTGTATTAAATTGTCGCCCGTCGAACTTCTTTTGTCGTTTGACTTGTCCGATGCTGACGTCGTTTGGAGGTGCACAGTTGTCGACATGCTGATTTGCTTTCCTCGTCGTCCATGGCCGTGGGCTCGAGCTTGGTGGTCCGAACTCCGCATTACCTCGGAGGCGTCGCTATTTTCTTGACCTGTGTCGAGAGCCTTCTTAGAGGCCGGGGGTGTTTGGTAGGAACTTTCCGTCTTTGTTGAGACGAGGTTCCTTAGGTCTTTGGTGTGGTTTGTCCTTCATCTATTTCTGACATAGTTTGTCACTTTCCTTTTTAATTTCTCTCCTCTTTTCAGAGTGAGGGCCCTCCCCTTGCTTTTTGTGGGGTTGCATAGAAGTGTGGAGGTACCGCTGAGGGGCCTTTCCCCTTCGTCCGATCTCATCGGGCAGTCGGGTTTTGTCACCGTCAGGATGAGGTTCTCCTTCTGTTCCTGACGGGACCGTGGGGGCACATAAGGGCCATCGCAAGGGCCTCTCCCCCCAACCGGTCTGAAAGAACCGGGCCTTCGACTTTGCTCATGTCAGGACGAGGTTCTCCTCCTGTTCCTGACATGGCTGTGGGGGCGCATTAGGGTGTTGTAAGGCCTCTCCCCCCATCCGGTCTAAAAGAACCGGGCCTTTGACTTTGCTCATGTCAGGATGAGGTTCTCCTCCTGTTCCTGACATGACTGTGGGGGCGCATTAGGGCGTTGTAAGGCCTCTCCCCCCATCCGATCTAAAAGAATCGGGCCTTTGACTTTGCTCATGTCAGGACGAGGTTCTCCTCCTGTTCCTGACATGGCTATGGGGGTGCATTAGGGCGTTGTAAGGCCTCTCCCCCCATCCGGTCTAAAAGAACTGGGCCTTTGACTTTGCTCATGCCAGGATGAGGTTCTCCTCCTATTCCTGACATGGCTGTGGGGGCGCATTCGGGCGTTGTAAGGCCTCTCCCCCCATCCAGTCTAAAAGTATCGGGCCTTCATTTTATTTATGTTAGGATGAGGTTCTCCTCCTGCTCCTAACATAACCTTGTTTTAGTTGTTTGAAGGGGTTATCCCCAGTCGTAATAAATCCATGCCAAATGGGAAGAACATGCAAAGTCGAAAGGAATTTAGATTCAGGGCAAAGTCGTAAGCGATACATTTACAGGTTTCTCGAGTTCCATGGTCGTGGAAGGTCTGCTCCTCCTTGAGGCCCTCTGGTGATGGAGTCGATGGTCCCGATTGGAGGCCGATCTCCGGGCTGCTCCTCCCTCCTTGGCGGTTCAGGTTACGGCAGGGCCCTTGGCCGATCTTCTCTACCCTCAGGCCGGTGTCGGATGAACCTATCGAGTCGACCTCGCCGGATGAGCTCCTCGATCTCGTCTCAAAGCTGGATGCATTCCTCCGTGTCATGGCCGTGGTCGCGGTGGTAGAGACAGAACTTATTGGGGTTGCGCTTCCTCGGGTGTGTGCGCATCCTCTCTGGCCTAGGGAGCTGCTCCCTGACCTCCATCAATATCTGGGTCTTCGAGGCATTGAGGGGGGCATAGTTGCGAAATCTTTTCGGTGGAGAATTCCGCCGAACCCCACGATCTGGACTTCTCTGCCTACGTACCCGGAGAGGAGTATGGGCACGCTTGTGCCCAGGAGGGGATCGAGAACACGGCCGAGCTTCTCTCGACCTTCATTCGACTACGGGCTTACTCGAGTCTCCCGCCTGTCGCTCTCTCACGGTCTCCTCATCCTTCATTTTGAAGGCTTCTTCCGCTCGGGCGTACCCTTCAGCCCGAGCCAACAAATCAGCAAAATCTCTGGGGTACTTCTTCTCCAGGGAGAACAAAAGGTCATTCTTCTGAAGGCCGCCCTTCAGAGCGGCCATTGCTACCGATTGGTCCAAATTTCGGACCTCCAGCGCTGCGACATGGAAACGGTTGATGTAGGCCCGAATAGACTCCCCTTCCCTCTGCTTGATATTGATGAGGGACTCTGAACCCTTCCGGGGGTGCCGGCTGCTGACAAAATAGGCCACGAATTGGTGGCTCATCTGATCGAAGAAAAAGATGGTACTCGACTTCAGCGTCGAGTACCAGTTTCTCACCGCTCCCTTCAAGGTGGATGGGAAGGCTCGGCATAGAATGGCGTCGGGAGCACCATGAAGCAGCATCATCATCCGAAAGGCTTCCAGATGATCAACCGGATCCGAAGTCCCGTCGTAGCTTTCAAACTGGGGGAGTTTGAAGTTTGGCGGGATCGGTTCCTGCATGATCATTTGAGAAAAGGGAGGGTCAGTGCAAATATCCTCACCATAAGCGGGGGGAGAGTGGTGGAGTTCTTCGATCCACCGGTTCATCTCTTGGAGTCTTCGATCCAGGAAATCCTCTCGACTTCGGGTCCGAAGGTCCTCTGGCAGAATGGGGGCAGGGATCTTCCAGGGGTGGAGTCGTGATCCGATTGAGGGCTCTCCACCCTCGGGTTCATCTTCCCAGGAAAGAAGGGACGGCTGGCCCAAGTGGCCCGCCCCACTGTCGGATTCTGGTGTTCCGGTGACACCCTTTCCAGGCGCACTGATGCCTGCGGCTGCTGCTGCTGCTGTATGGCCTGCACAGCTTTAGTGAGGCCTCTGACCTGCTGCGCCAGTAGATCAAATTGCTCCACGCTGACCGCCATCGCCGGAGGAGGAGGAGGAGGTTGGAAAACTGGAGGTGAGGCCGGAGCCTGAGATCTGGCCGTGGAGGCCGTGGATCGTCTCGTGGATGCCTTGCGGGGAGGCATCGAGCAAAGACCAAGTGGAGGAAGGAGGAGGGGGGGAGCACGGCAAAGATGCCTGGGGGCAATCCCGTTGAGCGCTCCTTTAAGAACAAGGGCACCGCGAAGGTTCACCCCTTCCTCTAGCACCAATCCTGTTGATGCAAGAATCCACTTACGTCGGAGAAGCTGGAGTCGCGGTCGCCGCCGAGACCTGCAAAATAAGTCTAAACCGGAGGTGGGGTTGCTCCGGCAAGACCCTCCGACACTCAAGTCAGTTCTCTGCCTCAACAAGAATGGAGTGCTCGAACAAAGATTTTAGCAGAGTTTCTAGGTAAAAATGAGAGCTTAGAGAATAACATATCTGGGGTCCCCATTTTATAGGCAGAGGGAGCAACAGACTGATAGCGATGTCTGTAACCATCTGGCAGTGGGCTGCCCAGAGTCAGGGGGAGTTTGTTGCGAAGAGTAGTGGGGTGGAATCATGGCTATCACTGGGACACGCCACGTGGAGTCTGTCGTGGGGAGTGGAGCGGCGTCCGTTATCACGACTTGTCAGAGGATGGAAGAATCGTGCGGTATCCATCGCAGAAAGTGGAGCAGGATCATGGGCATCATAGCGGTCTGCCAGGGAGTAATGGAGCTGCACGAAATCCGTCGCAGGAAATGGAGCAGAGTCGTGGCCGTTACTGCGGCCTGTCAGGGAGTGCAGACCTGTCGGCTGAAGTTCGGCCGGAGTGTCTGGCGGAGAGGGGTGGTTAGCTATCCGTTTGAGAGGAGCCCAGAGTCTGGCTCCCGTAAGAGTCCGGACGAAGTCTTCCTTCAGCCGAAGTTGGGGACGAGGTCCGGCTCCCGTGAGAGTCCAGACGGAGTCTTCCCACAGCCAGAGTCAGAGATGAGGTCTGGCTCCCGTAGGAGCTGGGGCGAGGTCTACCTGCACTCAAAGTCAGGGGCGAAGTCTGGCTCCCTTAGGAGTTCGGATGGAGTTTACCAGCAGTCAAAGTCGAGTGCGGAGTCTGGCTCCCATAGGAGTCCGGGTGAAGCCCTCCAGCAATTGAGGTCGGGGACGGAGCCCGGCTCCCGTAGGAGTCCGGGCGGAGTCTGCTTGTAGTCGGAGTTGTGGGCGGAGTCAGGCTCCCGTAGGAGTCCGGACAAGGTCTGTCTGCAGCCGGAGTCGGGGATGAGGCCCAGCTCCCGTAGGGGTCCGGGTGGAGTCTTCCTGCAATTAAAGTCAGGGGCGAAGTCCGGCTCTCGTAGGAGTCCGGACGAAGCTTACCAGCAGTTGAGGTCGGGGATGGAGCCCGGCTCCCGTAGGAGTCCAGGCAGAGTCTTCCTTGCAGTTGAAGTTGGGGATGGAGCCCGGCTCCCGTAGGAGTCCGGGCGGAGTCTTCCTTGCAGTTGAAGTTGGGGACGGAGCTCGGCTCTCGTAGGAGCCCGGGTGGTGCTTACCAGCAGTTGGAGTTGGGGACGGAGCCCGGCTCCCGTAGGAGTCCGGGCGGAGTCTTCCTTGCAGTTGAAGTTGGGGACGGAGCCCGGCTCCCGTAGGAGCCCGGGCGGAGTCTTCCTTGCAGTTGAAGTTGGGGACGGAGCTCGGCTCCCGTAGGAGCCCGAGCGGCACTTACCAGCAGTTGGAGTTGTGGACAAAGTCCGACTCCCGTAGGAGTCCGGACAGAGTCTTCCTGCAATTAAAGTCAGGTGTGAAGTCTGGCTCCCGTAGGAGTCCGGATGAAGCTTACCAGCAGTTGAAGTCAGGGATAGAGCCCGGCTCCCGTAGGAGTCCGGGCGGAGTCTTCCTTGCAGTTGAAGTTGGGGACAGAGCCCGACTCCCGTAGTAGTCTGGGCGGAGTCTTCCTTGCAGTTGAAGTTGGGGACGGAGCCCGGCTCCCGTAGGAGTCTGGGCGGAGTGATGGGAGTCCGCCATCAGCAGTCGAAAGTCGAAGGAGACTTGCAAGGGTCAATCCCATCATGAACTTTGGCTGAGGGTATTTTATACCCAACACAAGGTAATAGATCTGATCTATTATATTTTACATACATTAGATGTAGTATAGAAACATGTTGATATGATCAACATGTAGTTCTTGCTTTTTATATTTTAATTTTTGATTTAATATCATATAATAATCATATAATAGAATCTTAGATCTAGAGATTCTCTAGTTTTATAAGATAAATTTTAATTTATTTTAGTCTTTCGCTGTCTGATCTTGAAAAAATTTCAAGATCTAACCCTGAAACCCTAGATCTGGTTTCTTCAATTGGTATCAGAGTCTAGGTTGTTATTATATGATTATTTATATATGCTTAGATTATTTTTTAGATTAGATCTAATTTATAATCTGATTATTAAATCTGAAATTAAAATTTTTAGATCAATCACAAACTGTAGGTTGGCCTGCTGTAAGATTTACCCTTACAGTGCAAAGGTTGTCCTAGTTCGTGTAGATCTATCTTTAATCATAAATTTATTAGATATGATCTAGATTAAATTTATAATTTATTAGATTTAAAAGATGTTTAAATCTAAAATAAAATCTCTTTGTCAATAATTTCAGCTAAAAGAACTATCACATATTTGTTTGAAAAATTTACGCAATTTAAAGTTGAAATTATTTCAATTACATGAACCTGTTTAGATTAGATCTAAAATAGTTTTATGCTTATTTCACTTGCATTTTGATTATGAATCAAACATGAAACTTGGTTGGTAGAACCATGTTGTAAAAATATTTTATAACATAAAAATTATTTTCAAAAAGCTAAACCCCAATCCTCAACCCAAAACTTAATTGAGAATTAAGAAGTTGTTTGATTAGGTTCTAGGATTGTGAGTTGAAGAACCTAAGATACAAACCATAACACATGGGGTTAATGGGTTAGTAGGAATTAGGTCCATTAATTGGGTTAGACCTAAGGTTAGATTAAAGATGGACTTAATTAGAGAATTGACTAAATCTAATCAATTGTTGTCTTAGATTAGGTCAAAGATTCTCTAGATCAATTACAATAGTTGTAGTTGGTCAAGTCTATGTCTTTAACAAGAACCAAATGGAATTGATTCTTGGCTAAGCGGTCTATCACGAACTGTTAGGTTGATCTAATCGAAACTAATTAAACCAATTGGTGTCTAAGGTAAATCAGACCGGTGGTTTTTAATTGGCAACCCACTTACCTGGCCATTTCTGATGGTGTCTAAGGCAGGCTTTGGCAGACCCTCCCACCGATCAAACTTACCTGGCCTCTTGGTGAAATTATATTTTGATCGGATCACTTGACTATTCAAGCTGACCCATGTTAGCTAGGTAAATCAGTATGACTAAATTAGGTGCTCCTAGACCAGCCCTTTTAATGGTCTCCTTTAAGCTGACTTGGTGAAACCAGTGGGAAGATCATGATAAGCTGGTTCATCTGACCTCCTCCTCTAAATCAATTAAATCTTCTAAAATTATTAGGTCTTTAAAATGAAATAATTATGATGATAACTAGATCATAGCCTCCCATTAAGTGGATGATAATGGATCCATCAGTTGGATAATCATTGGAGGCCAAAAGGCCTGGTGCTTATCAGCTGATGGAATTGTCATTCATAATATGATTTTTTGACTGCATCTTTCTAAATGATAATTAGGTTAGCCAACCAAAGTTGGGCCAATCATTCATTGGCTAGATGGGCCAAGTATGGTCATGTTAATGGTTGGACCTAATCAGACCTTTTCAGTGGAGGCCAAAGCCTACTGATTAGGGACTGGGGCAAAATTAAAATTACTAAAAATTATTTAGAGAAATAATTAGTTATGAACCTACTCTTAAATGTATATGGGTTGGCCAATCAAAGTTAGGCTTGTGTGTAGTCTAAGTGGATTCTAGTACCCACTAAGGAATTAGGGTAATTCATCGAATTGGAGGTAGAGGCTATCAATTCAAATAAAATAGTGGAAGAAATCTTTTGATTAAAATTCTAATCTTTGGATTTAATGAATCAATTACTAATTAGATTATGATTTTTTTTGTACAGATATGGCCACTTTTCTATCGCTCCAATCATTGTTGGACAATGAAAATTTGGTGGGACCCAACTTTGGTAGCTTTTACCAAAAGTTAAAGATAGTCCTGGAGCATGAACGGATCCTATATGTGATAACGGATCCTGTACTTGAGGAGCCAGCTGTCAATACATGTGAAACAGTTAGAGACACTTATCAGAAGTGGCTCAGTGATCGGACCATGGTGCGCTGCATCATGCTGGCTACCATGAGCAATGAGTTCAGTCGCAGATTTGAGACGACTTAGCCAAAAGACATGCTTCAAGTGTTGGAGGATGCCTTTAGCACACCCGATGATGTGGAGAGGCACAAGACTAGTTGTGCCATCTTCAATGTCAAAATATGGGATGGTGCCTCTATCACTGATCATGTATTGTACATGATCGAGCTGATGGAGTGTTTGAGCAAGCTTGACTTTTCCTTGCATGAGTAGCTTAAGAAAGATGCAATACTGAACTCGCTGCCTAAGTCTTATCTCTCATTCTTCACTCATTATAGAATGACAAAGCCTGAAGTAAACTACCACGGATTACTGGGGTTGCTTCAGAACTTTGAGAAGGATCACCAACTCCATAAAGAGTCGGTGAACTTAGTGGGAGGTTCGTCTTCTATTTTTCGACCCTTTGAGAAAGAAAAGAAGAACAAGAAGAAGAAAGTGAAGAAGGTGCAAGTTTAGGTTGGGACATCAGTGCAGGACCAGACCAGAAAGATCAAGCCCGATAAGAATCAAGCTGAATGCTTCTTTTGCAAGAAGTGGGGACACTGGAAGAGGAACTATCCTCAATACATTACCTCCTTGGATCCAAACAAGCAGAGAAAGAAGCAAGCTGTTGCTGAGCAAGGTGTTTATATGATAACTCCTTGTAATTTCTCTATTTGTGATATAACTGACTGGGTATTGGATACCGGTAGCCCTTACCATATTTGCAATTCATTGTAGGGGTTGCAGGTTAGTAGGAAATTCGAGCAAGATGAGAGGTTCCTGAACGTTAGAGATGGAAGATCAGTTTCAGTTCTAGTATTAAGAATCTTGAAACTTGTATTTGAGTCCCATACCGTTGCTCTTAATGATTCTCATTTTTGTCTCAATTTCTTTTTAAATATTATTTTTATAGGCCTTCTGGCCAAAAATGATTATGAAATTTCAATAAAGAAACAAGTTTGTAATATTATTATGAATGGTGTTACTATTTTTTGTGAACATTTGAACAATGGTATGTATATGTTATCACAATCTGTTAACGTAGTCTATTCTATAGGCAAGCACCCTAGATTAGATAATGTATCAGATATCTACTTATGGCACTGTAGGCTAGGTCATATAATAAGATCAAGATAAACAGGTTGAATCAAGAGGGAATCTTCGAAGTCAGTGATTGTGAATCACTTCCAACCTGTGAGTCCTATCTTCTTGGTAAAATAACTAAGTTATCTTTTACTGAAAAAGCTGAGAGAGCTACTGAGCTCTTGGGCCTAGTACATACTGATGTATGCGGGCCTATGAGCATAAGTGCTAGAGGTGGATATTTCTACTTCATCACTTTCATGGATGATCTATCTAGATATGGATATGTCTATCTGATAAAACATAAGTCGGATTCATTTGAAATGTTCAAACGATTCCGAAGTGAAGTAAAAAAATAAACTAGGAAGAGTATTAAAACTCTTCGGTCTGATCGAGGAGGAGAATACCTTTTTGGTGAGTTTCTCACATATCTAAGAGAGAATAGGATTCTCTCCCAATGGACTCCTTCAGAAACACCACAGCATAATGGTGTGTCTGAAAGGAGAAATCGGACTCTGTTAGACATGGTTTGATCCATGATGGGTTTTGCCAGCTTGCCGATATCCTTCTGGAGATATGCACTCGAATCGACCTGTTATCTGTTAAATAGGGTTCCAAGTAAGTCTGTAATTAAGACTCCATATGAGATATGGATAAGGCGTAAGCCAGCACTTTCACACCTTAGGGTCTGGGGGTGCCTGGCCTATGTCAAACAGTTAGTTACAGATAAACTTGGACCTAGGCCTGACAAATGCACATTCATATGGTACCCCAAAGAGATCAAAGGATATTTTTTCTATCATGCTAATGAACAAAAGGTGTTCGTCAGCTTTAAGGCAACCTTTTTAGAAAAGAAGTTCCTTGGTGAAAAAATCATTACCTCTAAGGTTGAACTAGATGAAGTTCAATGGATAGAAGGACCGACACCAATAGCTGAACCTGAGTTGGATTTGATTAGATCATATTTGGAGCCCAATGTACCTGCACCATTAAGGCGATCCGATTGAGTATTGTGTCAGTTGGACAGATACTACAGTTTCTTAGTCCGAGATGGTGATCCCATCGAACTCGATGTGAACGATGAGGATCTGATCACCTATATGAATGCAATGTAGAGACCTGATTGTTAGATGTATGCCCTAGATGCCAAATTGGCTGACACATTTCTGTACAAATCTAAGGGCAAATTTATAATTTTGACTATAAATCAATAAATGGGTTATTTTTCTATCACATTGTGTACATTGTGTCTGTGATACATCCTTTAAGTTAGTAGGAATGTCAATTCATATTTTCAAGAGTTGAAAATTTAAGGCATGAATTTACATAACTAACTCATAAACAGCTCCTGACCATAGGATCATCACAAGGATGGTGATCGATCCGGAAGGTTAGTGTACGATCGCTTCCTTAAGATAGATGTGTCTTGAGTCTAAGATGTGGAGACACCAAAGTGAGAGTACAGGTTTTCATTGAAAATGAGAGTACTGAGTGTGACCATCTCGAGCAGTCATAAGAAAGTCTACCTTCTCGTCGATGACTAGCTCGATGCTGCAGTTGTGTGTCTAGTTCTTTGACCTGAGGTGCATCGACAGTTCACCTTGAGTGTGTTATTATTTGACTACACCATAACTCAATCTCCTAGCCATTCAAAATTCTGAGGTGTATGCTGGCTGTAGTATATTCATTGTAGGAACTAGATCGCATCAAGATGGGATCTATCAACCTTGGTAGATAAGAAGAGTAGTCCTATGATGATCGAAAGATCGAGTCCTTAAGCCCATGGCCATGGCAGAGTGAAATAATGGAAAAGAGTTTTTCATTGGAGTTTCACATCGAACTCGGATCGATCGATTGATTCATATGACTGATGTTGGGTTTGACGAGTTCACCTTAATCCTAATTCAGTCGAGACTCATGATAAAGGAACTCAATCACATAGGTAGCTGCATCGAGAGGTTCGTCTTCAATTTTGATAGGTTGCCACCATATATTGTTAGGTGTCAGTAGTAGATTTTGAGAGCAATTAGAATGATCTTGATGATCGATCGTTCTAATTGTCTGAATCAGAAGAGTTTTGGTCCATCGAAAGGAGTTTCGATGATGTCGATGATGAGATCATGACATGTCTCATTACCATAAAGAATTGAACCTAACTGGGTCACACTAATAAGGGTTAGGATCTGGATGTCATCAATTGGGCTAGTCCAATTGATTTAGATTAGATCCAATTAGGTTCAAGAAAATCATGCTAGCACACGATTGAGCCTAACTTTCTCCTCGTGTAATCTTTTCTATCTCGACTGAGCCAAATATGATTTGACTCACCCAGAGAACCTTGAGAAAATTTTTTTCAATCTAAATGAAGCTTGTCCAGCTCAGAAAAGTCTTGTCTTAATTCATGAGATGAATTTAAGATAACACCTGCTAATTCCTAATACCTGCCATTCTCATTTTAGGACATCTGTCAAATATTGACATATGGGTCTTAAACTGAAGGCCACTTGGCAAGAGATTATTGAAGAATTTTTGAGGAGTATCCACATGCCAAATTCACATTAAATTGGGTGCCATAATCAGATTATGGCGTGAGCCCAATTGGATTAAGTGGGGCACCCCAAATGGATAAGGATGGAGAGTCTTGATCAACATGGACTCTTGGGCGCCACCTCCCTTATGCTTATCCAAAGATGGCACCAACAGAAGAGAGAGACTAGGGATTCTTATCTGATATGATCAAATGACATCATTCCATCAATCAAAATTTTTTTAGATTTATTAAAATTTTTTGATTGGTCGAATGATGTGGCACTGCGCAGCACAGCAGGGTCTATATAAAACCTGTCTACACCTAGGGTTTTGTGATTTTGCTCTCTACCCAGCAAAAGCCAGCCACCCCTCATCTTCACCACATCCTCCCTGGTGCTCTCTCTCCCCTCTTCATTCCCAAAAGGTTGGGCATCCATCTGCTGAAGGATCAAGGCATGGTGATGCCTTGAACAGGAAGGCTGCAGGACTTCTTTGACAGGCTATTGCTCCAACTTCAGGAAGACTTTTGAAGATCTTCCTAATCAGATTTAGTTCTAATTTTTGGAGCAGAGATTTGTGAGGAGAATATGATCTAGATCCTGCCTGAGTGGATATTGGTAGAGGCCAGACGATTGCGTGGCTAAATCAGAACCTCTGGCTTGCTGCGATCATCTACAGGGTAATCAGATTACCCTTGAGGTATTTCATGTTTCCTCATATTTTTTAGATTTATTTTAGAATTAATATTAGATAATAAAATTAGATCTAAAGATTTAGATCTAAAATAAATATAGGATAAATTTTTTTTTAAAATTATTCTGCCCCAGATTTGATGAAATCTGGAAGATCCTATAAGGAAAAAGATAATTTTTTCTTCAACTAGTATCAGAGCTAGGTTGATGGCTCAGTTTCAGATCTAATTTAGATCTAATTTTAATTTTAATTTATCTGATATTAAAGAATTTTAGATGTCACATCAGATGTGATAGGATCTGAAATCAAAATATTTAAAATTAAATCTGAGAAGATCTAACATGCATGAGATGCATGACTGGACTAGGAATAGTTTGATCTATGAATAGTCTTGTAAGTTTATATTTTAATGAGATTAAAATATAATTTAGATCTAATTTATTCTTTGATTTTGTGATATAAATATTATATATTCAGATCAAAAATAGAAAATAAAATTTTAGATAATACATAAGATTGATCTGTTGCATGCCTAGACTAGTTGTAGAATTGTTCTAGTAACTGTCTAGAATAAATTTTATGTTGAATAGTTCAATTTAAATTTTATTTTTCAGATGTTACATGTGATGTATTAAATTTGAAAGCATGTTAATTAGATCAATTTTTGATACATGAGATGTATGCAAAGCATGTAATAGTTAGATCTTAAATTGTATATGTGATATGTAAATTTAGATCTAACTAGTTTTGTAGTTAAATTTATATTTTTGATTAAGGTGTTCCTCATGGCCATCCGATCACAAGAATAAAGTAGGGTTTAAAGATCCTCTCCTCCCATTCAATGGGGTGTTCTTATGACGTGTAGGGGTGCTGTGTGTTCATCCTTAATCAGAAATCATAACTTACTTTTTTGTAAAATCTTAGATCTTGAAACCCTAGAATTTATTTTACATATTTTGTTTATGAATCTAAGACTTAATTAATGAATTAAGCTTATAAAATTAAATTAGATATAAAATTAAAAATTTCAGATCTAAGTCATTTTCATAAAATTGGGTTCGGATATGGGTAGCTCAATTAGGTCTAGCGGTTGATCAAACCGAATCAACAATTGGTTAGGTGGGATCATGAAAGCTAATAATTGACCAACCTAATAGGATTATGTCTGGATCAAGGTCGAATCATATTTAGATGTGACTCGATCAAGTTAACACCTAATTTGGCTGAGTGGTTAAAGCCTGGATTGTAGGCTAACCCAATTAGTTCTGGTTCGATAATTTGGTGTCTAAGGTAAGTTGGGCAGATGCGATCGACTAGTTTTTAATTGGGAGCTACTCGACTCGAATGCATTCTTGTCGAGTTAATGGCATATCCCTTCCACCGATCTCACTTACCTGGCCATATGTGTCGACCCAGTTCTGATTAGAGGTGGCTAACAATTCGAGCTAACCCATGCCACTAGGTTAGTCATAATTGTTATGACTATGTCAACTCAAGTTTAAAGAGACCTAAATCAAATCTCCTTAAGAAAATATTAAGTCTAAGGTCTTCCACCATTGTGGATGTGCGGGCCCTTCCCGGGGTTGATTGTTCTCGGCTGGATACAGTGAATCAGTTGCACCGAAAAGATGCAACCATGTCCATTAGGCATTGGATGCTACGAATTAGAGGATGGGTTGGGCTCAATATTTCGAATACGATGAGGGACCCAATCAGGAATTTAATTCATGCAAATGATGGGTTTGACTTAACTAAGGATTGGAGCAATATTCTGGGCATGGTGAACTTCATGAATTAGAGACCAAGTTTTGGGTGCACCATGATTAGAGAATCATTGGACAAGAGTTGTCCACTCATCGGTTGACCCATCACCAATAACTGTTAGGTGAGGTGGTGAGCCAGTTGGTGAGACCACACCACCCACTAGAAATCACTGATCATGGAGATTTTTACATCTCTACCAAGGAAGTGTAGGCATCTGAGAAAATAGTGGGAGCCTAATTTATTTAAAAATGAAACCCCTAAATAAATTGGTTAAGTCTAATTATAAAATCTAACTAGAAACTGTTGACTCTCTACAGGAAATATGTCTGCATCCAACCCCCTGACCAAAATACTAGACACCCACAGATTGACTGGATCCAATTTCAAGGACTGATTGAGGAACTACAAAATTATTTTGGGTTCCAAAAAATTGACCCATGTCTTGGACCAGGACCCACCTGCCATGCCAGCACGTCCGACTGCTGAACAGAGAGCATCTCTGAAAAAGTGGACGGATGATGATAACAAAGCAAGGTACTACATATTGGGTGCAATATCTGAAGACTTGCAACGCCAACATGAGAATATTTTGACTACTCATCAAATGTTGGCTCACCTACAAGAGTTGTTTGGTGAACAAAGTCGCACAGCCAAGTATCAAGTCTGTCAAAGACTTTTTAAGGCTAAAATGCGTGATGGACAGTCAGTCCAAGATCATTATTTGACAATGATCAAGGATCTTGAGGAGCTTGAGAAGCTTGGTATCATCTTAGATAAAGATTTTCAGATTGATGTGATCCTTCAGTCCTTGTCCGATGCATATGGTCAGTTCATCATAAACTTTTATATGCATAAGATGTAGTGTACCTTGGCCGAGTTAATGAACATGCTGGTTACGGCTGAGCTTTCTATGAAGGGTTCAAAAGGCTCAGTTTTTACTGTGGAGCAAACTTCTTCTAAGAGAAAGTCTTTTGGAAAGAAAAAGAAGTCTGCAAAGAAGCAGAAGGTGGATGGGAAGAAGAAAAAGACAGAACCGAAGAAGAAGGCTGCTAAAAAGAGAAAATATTTCCACTGCCAATCAGACGGCCATTGGAAGCGGAACTATCCTCAGTACCTGGCCAACCTGAAGAACAAGAACAATGATCCTTTTAGAGGTATGCTCATTTTAGAATCTAATCTTACGATTTCTTCTACATCCAGTTGGGTGCTTGACTCTGGTTCTAGTGCTCATTTGTGCACTTCTATGCAGGGTCTTGAGAAGAGTAGGAGACTGAGGGATGGGAAGATGATCCTACGCATCGAGAATGGAGCAAGAGTTGCTGCTGTGGCCGTGGGAACCTACCCTCTGCGATTACTATTAGGATTAGATTTATTTCTTAGAGATTGTTATTATGTGCCTGCAGCAAGCAGGAATTTGATTTCTGTTTCATATTTAGCACAAGAAGGCTATGTGATTAGCTTTCATAAGGACCATTGTAATATATTTTATGAAAATAATAAAGTTACAGATGGTTTTCTTATTAACGATCTCTATCAGCTACATATTGATGTATCTGTATTTAATATCAAGCAAAATGTGAATGCCATAGGAATTAAAAGGCCTAGAGATAATCTAAATGATAGGTATCTGTGGCACCTAAGGCTAGGTCATATAGCGGAAGACAGGGTTAACAAATTGGAGAAATTCGGGTTGTTGAGTCCGTTGACTTCTGAGTCATATCCAGTTTATGAATCATGCCTTCAAAGCAAAATGACCAAGCTCCCTTTTGTGGAACATAGGGAAAGGGCCACAGACCTACTTGTCCTAGTACATACGGATGTGTGCGGCCCATTTGATGTGCCGGCTAGAGGCAACTATGTCTACTTCATTACCTTTATCGATGATATGTCTAGGTATGGGTATGTGTTTCTAATGAAATACAAGTCTGAAGCCTTTGAAAGGTTTAAAGAATTCAGACATGAGGTAGAAAAATAAACAGAAAAGCCCATTAAGGTTCTTCGATCAGATCGAGGAGGTGAATACCTTAGTCGGGAGTTTCTAGACTATCTTAAGAACAATGGCATAGTCTCTCAATGAACTCCACCTGAAATGCCACAACTCAATGGGGTTTCAGAATGGAGAAATCGGATTCTATTAGATATGGTCCGTTCCATGATGAGCTTCACGAACCTCCCTGAGTTTTTTTGGGGACATTATCTCATGACAGCAATATATGTATTGAATAGGGTTTCATCTAAAACCGTTCCTACCACACCATATGAGATATGGCATGGTAAGAAGTCAAGTCTGAATCATCTCAGAATTTGGAGTTGTCCGGCTCATGTCAAGAACAGCAGGAGGATAAGTTAGAGTTCAGATCTTTAAGAGCTCGATTCATAGGATATCCTAAAGAGTCATTAGGATACTATTTCTATATTCTGGAAGACCACAATGTGATTGTGAGTCGAAATGCTATTTTTCTTGAAAAATAGTTTATTCAAGATGGTGGCATCGGAAGAATAATTAAGCTCAAGAAAAATATCTCCCAAGAGCAACTAGCTAAAGAACCTGAAGAACCAAATCAATCAGAACCAGTCCTAACACAACCTCTTCCACCTTGTAGATTGACTAGGGTTTACAATCCTCCTGAAAGGTACTAAAGTACCATACAAGAGGATATAGAGGAAATGTTCCTCATGGAAAATGGAGCTCATGATGATGATCCCAAGACCTATGACAAGGTGATATCAGATATCGACTCCGAGAAATGGTTAGAGGCAATGAGATCTGAAATTGACTCGATGCACTCAAACCAAGTCTGGACCTTGATAGATCCACCTGAAGGTATTGTACCTATTGGGTGTAAATAGATCTTCAAGAAAAAGATAGGTGTAGATGAAAATGTAGAGACATTCAAGGCTAGGCTCATAGCGAAAGGTTATAGTCAGTGCGAAGGCATTGACTATCAAGATACCTTCTCGTCCGTAGCCATGCTAAAATCCATCTACACATTGCTTGCTATTGCAGCCTATTTCAATTATGAAATATGGCAGATGGACGTGAAAATGGTGTTCTTAAATGAACATCTTGAGGAAGATATCTATATGGAACAGCTGCTTGGTTTCACATCCAGTGATGATGTTCACAAGGTCTGCAAGCTGCAAAGATCCATTTATGGACTTAAGCAAGCATCTCGAAGCTGGAATACTCGTTTCAATGATGTGATCAAAATGTTTGGTTTCATCAAGAATGAGGAGGAACCATGTGTGTTCAAAAAGGTCAGTGGGAGCGTAGTTGTCTTCTTCATATTGTACATAGATGACATCCTCCTAATTGGGAATGACATTCTCATGTTGACCTCAGTCAAAGTATGGTTGTCTAAGGAGTTCTCTATGAAAGATCTAGGAGAGGCATCCTTTATACTGGATATTAAGATCTATAGAGATAGACCAAATAGGATGCTGGGACTTTCACAAAAGATGTACATAGAGGAGGTGCTAAAAAGGTTTAGCATGAAAAACTCCAAAAGAGGTTTAGTACCTTTTAGACATGGCATTCATCTCTCCAAGAAGATGTGCCCTAGCACACTTGAGGAGATTGAACGTATGAGCAAGATCCCTTATGCTTTCGTAATAGGGAGCCTCATGTATGTCATGCTATGTACACAACCTGATATAGCTCATGCTGTGAGTGTCACAAGCAGATATCAGTTAAATCCAGGCGAAGAGCACTGAACTTCTGTGAAATGTATCTTTAAGTACTTGAGAAGGACTAAGGATATGTTTCTAATTTTTGAGAATGGAGAACTCTAGATTTAGGGATATATAGACTCAGACTTTATGTCTGATATAGATGATCGAAAGTCGACATCTGAAAGTCTGTTCATTTGCAATGATGGTGCAGTTAGCTGGAAGAGTTCCAAGCAGATGGTGATTGCTGATTCCACCATGGAGGCAGAGTATATTGCTGCATCGGAAGCTACGAAGGAGGCATTCTGGTATAAAAAATTTATGGCAGAGCTTGGAGTGATGTCATTGGATGCCATCCCTCTTTACTTTGATAGTAATGATGCCATTGCCCTAGCTAAGGAGCCAAGGACTCACCAGAAGTCCAAGCACATCGAGCGGCGATTCAATCTGATCCGTGATTACCTCAAAAAAGGTTATGTCGAGGTTAAGAGAGTCGACTCCACAAACAATGTGGCAGACCCACTGACAAAGCCATTAGGCTAGCAAAAGATCGAAGCCCACCTTGAGAAGATGGAACTTAAATATGTAGCCAATTGGCATTAGGTCAAGTGGGAGTTTGTTAGATGTATGCCCTAGTGAAGGAAAAATCGCCTTTTTCCTGTGTAGGATCTTCCAGATTTCATCAAATCTGGGATGGAATAAATTAAAATTTTTTATCCTACACTATTTTAGATCTAATATCTATTAGATTTAATTTTATTATCTGATATTTAAAATCTAAAATTAAATCTAAAAGTATGAGAAATATAGACATACCTCAAGGGTAATCTAATTACCCTGTAGATGATCGCAGCACCGCCTGAGGTTCTGATATAGCCACGCAAGCGCCTGGCCTCTACCAGTATCCACTCAGGTAGGATCTAGAACATCTTCTCCTCATAATTCTATGCTCCAAAAATTAGATCAATATCTGATTTGGAATTACTTCAGAACTCCTTCTGAAGTTGGAGCAGCAGCCTATCGAAGATGTCCTGCAGTCTTCTATTCCAGATGTCACCATGCCTTGTACCTTTGCCAGATGAATGTCTAACTTCTTGGACAAGAAGAGGAGAGAAAGGAGAGTAGGGAGGATGTCGAGAAGAGGGGAGGGGGCAGCAGCTAATGAGTTTTTTGCATAAAATAAGTTCTATCTCGAAACCTTAGGTGCAGCAGGGTTTATATAGATCCTGTATGCTGCGCAGTGCCACATCATTCGACCAAACAAAAAATTCTAATAAATTTTGGAAAAATTTTGATTGGTGGAGTAATGTCATTTGATCACATCAAATAAGAATCCCCATGCTCTCCCCTATGTTGGCGCCAACATTGGATAAGCACAAATAAGGTGGCGCCAAAGAGTCCAAGTTTATCAGGACTCTTTGGTTCTTATCCATTTAGGGCGCCCACTTAAATCCAATTGAGCTTATGCCATAATCTAATTATGGTGCCTAATTTGAAGTGGTTTGGATATATGGACACTCCACAAAAATCCTCCAATAAATCCTCTTCAGTTTAAGACCCATATGTCAACTTTTGATAGATGTCCTAAAATGAAATTGACAGGTGCTAGAAATTAGCAGGTATTGTCTTAAATTTATCTCATAAATTAAGACAAGCCTTTTCTGAGCTGGACAAACTTCAATTAGACTGAGAGAAACCTTCTCAAGGTTCTCTGGATGAGCCAGATCATATTTGGCTCAGTAGAGACAGAAAAGATTACACGAGGAGAAAGTTAGGCTCAATCGAGTGCTAGCACGATTTCCTTGAACCTAAATAATTCTTATCCAAATCAATTGGGGTAGCTCAATTGATGACATCCAGACCATAACCCTTATTTGTGTGATCCAGTTAGGTTCAATTCTGTATGGTAATGAGATATGTCATGATCTCATCATCGACATCATCGAAACTCCTTTTGATGGATCAGAACTCTTCTGATTCAGACAATTAGAATGATCGATCATCAAAATCATTCTAATTGCTCCCAAAATCTATCAGTGACACCTAGTAGTATATGGTGGCAACCCATCAGAACTGAAGATGAACCTCTTGGTGCAGCTACCTGTGTGATTGAGTTTCTTTATCATGAGTCCCGACTGAATTACGGTTAAGGTGAACTCGTCAAACCCAACATCAGTCATATGAATCAATGGATCGATCCGAATCCAATGTGAAACTCCAATGGAAAACTCTTTTTCATTAGTTCACTCTGCCATGGCCATGGGCTTAAGGACTCGATCTTTTGATCACCATAGGACTACTCCTTCATCTACCGAGGTTGATAGATCCCATCTTGGTGCGACCTAGTTCCTACAATGAATATGCTACAGCCAACATACACCTCAGGGTTCCGAATGGCTAGGAGACCGAGTTATGGTGTAGTCAAACTATAACACACTCAAGGTGAACTATCGATGCACCTCAGGCCAAAGAACTAGACACACAACTGCAGCATCGAGCTAGTCATCGATGAGAAGGTAGACTTTCTTATGACTGCTCGAGGTGGTCACGCTCAGTACTCTCGTTCTCAACAAATACCGTATTCTCCCTCCAGTGTCTCTACACTGTAGACTCAAGACTCATCTACCCTAAGGAAGCGATCATACACCAACCTTTCAGATCGATCACCATCCTCATGATGATCCTATGGTCAGGAGAAATTTATGCGTTAGTTATATAAATTCATGCCTTAAATTTTCAACTCTTGAAAAAATGAATTTACATTCCCACTAACTCAAAGGATGTATCACAGACACAATGTACACAATGTGATAGAAGAATAACCTTTTTATTCATTTATAGTCAAAATTATAAATTTGCCCTTAGTTCTGTACAAGAATATGTCAGCCGATCTGACATCTAAGGCACACATCTAACAAACTCCCACTTGACCTAATGCCAATTGGCTACATATCTAAGTCCCATCTTCTCAAGGTGGGCTTCGATCTTCTGTTAGCCCAATGGCTTAGTTAGCGAGTCTGCCACATTATCTATGGAGTCGACTCTCTTGACCTCGACATAACCCTTTTCGAGGTAATCACGGATCAGATGGAATCGCCGCTCGATGTGCTTGGACTTCTGGTGAGACTTTGGCTCCTTAACTAGGGCTATGGTGCCATTATTGTCGCAATAAAGAGGGATGGCATCCGATGACATCACTCCAAGCTCTGCGGCAAACTTTGTGTACCAGAATGCCTCCTTTGCAGCTTCCGATGTAGCAATATACTCTGCCTCCATGGTGGAATCTGCAATTACCATTTGCTTGAAACTCTTCCAGCTAATTGCACCACCATTGCAAATAAACAGACTCCCAGATGTCGACTTTCGATCATCGATATCAGACATAAAGTCTGAGTCTGTAAATCTCTGAATCTGGAGTTCTCCATTCCCAAAGACTAGAAACATATCCTTAGTCCTTCTCAAGTACTTAAGGATATATTTCACAGAAGTCCAGTGCTCTTCACCTGGATTCGACTGATATCTACTTGTGACACTCACAGCATGGGCTATATCAGGTCGTGTACATAGCATGGCATACATGAGACTCCCTATTGCCGAAGCATAAGGGATCTTGCTCATGCGTTCAATCTCCTCAGGTGTGCTAGGGCACATCTTCTTGGAGAGATGAATATCATGTCAAAAGGCAATAAACCTCTTTTGGAGTTATCCATGCTAAACCTTTTTAGCACCTCCTCTATGTACATCTTCTGTGCAAGTCCCAGCATCCTATTTGGTCTATCTCTATAGACCTTAATACCCAATATAAAGGATGCCTCTCCTAGATCTTTCATAGAGAACTCCTTAGACAACCATACTTTGACTGAGGTCAACATGGGAATGTCATTCCCAATTAAGAGGATGTCATCCACGTACAATACGAGGAAGACAACTGCGCTCCCACTGACCTTTTTGAACACACATGGTTCCTCCTCATTCTTGATGAAACCAAATATTTTGATCACATCATTAAAATGAGTATTCCAACTCCAAGATGCTTGCTTAAGTCCATAAATAGACCTTTGCAGTTTGCAGACCTTGTGATCATCACTGGATGTGAAACCAAGCGACTGTTCCATATAGATATCTTCCTCAAGATATCCATTTAAGAATGTCATTTTCACGTCCATCTACCATATTTCATAATCAAAATAGGCTGCAACAATAAGCAATGTGCGGATGGATTTTAGCATGGCTACGGGCGAGAAGATATCCTGATAGTCAATGCCTTCGCGCTGACTATAATCTTTCGCTACGAGCCTAGCCTTGAATGTCTCCACATTCCCATCTGCACCTATCTTTCTCTTGAAGATCCATTTACACCCAATAGGTACAATACCTTCAGGTAGATCTACGAAGGTCCAGACTTGGTTTGAGTGCATCGAGTCAATTTCTGATCTCATTGCCTCTAACCATTTCTCAGAGTCGATATCTGATATCGCCTCATCATAGGTCTTGGGATCATCACCATGAACCCTATTTTCTGTGAGGAACATTTTCTCTACATCCACTTGTATGGTACCTAAGTACCTTTCAAAAAAACAAAAAATGCTAGTCAATCTATGAGGTGGAAGAGGTTGTGTTAGGACTGATTTTGATTGATTAGGTTCCTCAGGTTCTTTAGCTCGTTGCTTTTGGGAGACATTCTCCTTGAGCTTAATTATTCTTCCGATGCCACCATCTTGAATAAACTATTTTTCAAGAAAAATAGCATTTCGACTCACAATCACATTGTGGTCTTTCGAAATATAAAAATAATATCCTAATGACTCTTTAGGATATCTTATGAATCGAGCTCTAAAAGACCTGAACTCTAACTTGTCCGTCTGCTATCTCTTGACATGAGTCAGACAACCCCAAATTCTAAGATGATTCAGACTTGGCTTCTTACCATGCCATATCTCATACGGTGTGGTAGGAATGGTTTTAGAGGAAACCCTATTCAATACATAAATTGCTGTCATGAGACAATATCCCCAAAGAAATTTTGGGAGGTCTGTGAAACTCATCATGGAATGGACCATATCTAATAGAGTCCGATTTCTCTATTCTGAACCCCCATTGAGTTGAGGCATTTCAGGTGGAGTCCATTGAGAGACTATACCATTATCCTTAAGATAGTCTAAGAATTTTCGACTAAGGTATTCACCTCCTCGATCTGATCGAAGAACCTTAATGGACTTTTCTGTTTATTTTTTCTACCTCATGTCTGAATTCTTTGAACTTTTCAAAGGCTTCAGACTTGTATTTCTTTAGAAACACATATTCGTACTTAGACATATCATCGATAAAGGTAATGAAGTAGATAAAGTTATCTCTAGCCGACACATCAAATGGGCCGCACACATCCGTATGTACTAGGGCAAGTAGGTCTGTGGCCCTTTCCCCATGTCCCACAAAAGGGAGCTTGGTCATTTTGCCTTGAAAGCATGATTCACAAACTGGATATGACTCGAAAGTCAACGGACTTAGTAGTCCGGATTTCTCTAATTTGTTAACCCTGTCTTCCGCTATATGACCTAGCCTTAAGTGCCACAGATACTTATCATTTAGACTATCTCCAAGCCTTTTAATTCCTATGGCATTCACATTTTGCTCAATATTAAAAACAGATACATCAACATGTAATTGATAGAGACCATTAATAACAAAATCATTTGTAACTTTATTATTTTTATAAAATATATTACAATGGTCCTTATGAAAGCTAATCACATAGCCTTCTTGTGCTAAATATGAAACAGAAATCAAATTCTTGCTTGCTGCAGGAACATAATAACAGTCTCTTAAAACTAAATTTAATCCTAACGGTTATCATAGAGGGTAGGTTCCTACGGCCACAGCAGCAACTCTTGGTCCATTTCCAACACGTAGGATCTCTCCCCATCCCTCAGCCTCCTGCTCTCCTCAAGATCCTACATAGAAGTGCACAAATGAGCACTAGAACCAGAGTCAAGCACCCAACTGGATGCAAAAGAAACCATAAGATTAGATTCGATAATGAGCATACCTCCAGAAGGACCATCCTTCTTGTTCTTCAGGGTGGCCAGGTACTGAGGACAGTTTCGCTTCCAATGGCCTTCTGACTGATAATGGAAACACTTTCCCTTTTCAGAAGCCTTCTTCTTCGGTCCTGTCTTCTTATTCTTGCCATCCACCTTCTGCTTCTTTACGGACTTCTTTTTCTTTCCAAAAGACTTTCTCTTGGAAGAAGTCTACTCTACAGTAAGAACTGAGCCTTTTGAACCTTTCATTGAAAGCTCAGCCATAACCAGCATATTCATTAACTCGACCAAGGTACATTGCATCTTATGCACATGGAAGTTCATGATGAACTGACCATATGCATCGAACAAGGACTGAAGGGTCACATCAATTTGAAAATCCTTGTCTAAGATGATATCGAGCTTCTCAAGCTCCTCAAGATCCTTGATCATTGTCAAACAATGATCTTGGACTGACTGCCCATCACGCATCTTGACCTTAAAAAGTCTTTGACAGATTTGATACTTGGCCGCATGACTCTATTCACCAAACAACTCTTGTAGGTGAGCCAACATTTAGTGGGTAGTCAAAATATTTTCATGTTGGTGCTGCAAATCATCAGACATTGCACCCAACATGTAGTACCTGGCTTTGTTATCATCATCCGTCCACTTTTTCAAAGATGCTCTCTGTTCAGCAGTCGGACGTGCTGGCATGGCAGGTGGGTCCTGGTCCATGACATGAGTCAATTTTTCAGAACTCAGAATAATTTTATAGTTCCTCAACCAGTCCTTAAAATTTGGTCCAGTCAGTCTATGAGTGTCTAGAATTTTGGTCAGGGGATTTGAGGCAGACATGTTTCCTGTAGAGAGTCAAAAGTTTCTACTTAGATTTTGTAATCAGACTCAACCAATTTGTTTAAGGTTTTTCTTTTTAAACAAATTAGGCTCCCACTATTTTTTCAGATCCCTACACTCCCTTGGTAGAGATGTGAAAATCTCTATGATTAGTGATTTCTAGTGGGTGGTGCAGTCTCACCGACTGGCTCATCACCTCACCTAACAGTTATTGGTGATGGGTCAACCGATGAGTGGACAACTCTTGTCCAATGATTCTCTAATCATGGTGCACCCAAAACTTGGTCTCTAATTCATGAAGCTCACCATATCCGAGATATTGCTCCAATCCTTAGTTAAGCCAAACCCACCATTTGCATGAACTAGATTCCTGATTGGGTTCCTCACCGTATCCAGAATATTGAGCCCAACCCATCCTCTAATCCATAGCATCCAATGCCTAATGGACATGGTTGCGTCTTTCCGGTGCAACTGAGCTACTGTAACCAGCCGAGAACAATCAACCCTGGGAAGGGCCTGCACATCCACAATGGTGGAAGACCTAGACTTAATATTTTCTTAGGGAGATTTGATTTAGGTCTCTTTAAACTTGACTTGACATAGTCATAACAATTATGACTAACCTAGTGGTATGGGTCAGCTCGAATTGTTAGCCATCTCAAATCAAAACTGGGTCGACACATATGGCCAAGTAAGTGAGACCGGTGGGAGGGATATGTCATTAACTCGACAAGAACACATTCGAGTCGAGTAGCTCCCAATTAAAAATTAGTCGATCGCATCTGCCCAACTTACCTTAGACACCAAATTGTCGAACCAGAACTAATTGAGTTAGTCTACAATCTAGGCTCTAACCACTGAGCCAAACTAGGTCTTAACTTGATCGAGTCACATCTAAATGTGATTCGACCTTGATCCAGACTTAATCCTATTAGGCTGGTTAATTATTAGCTTTCATGATCCTACCTAACCAACTCTTGATTCGGTTTGATCAACCGCTAGACCTAATTGAGCTACCCATGCCCGAACCCAATCTTATGAAAATATCTTAGATCTGAAATTCTCAATTTTAGACCTAACTTAATTTCATAAGCTCAATACATTAATTAAGTTTAGATTCATAAATAAAGTATGTAAAATAAATCTTAGGGTTTCAGGATCTAGGGTTTTACAGAAAAGTAAGTTTTGATTTTTGATTAAGGATGAACGTGCGGCACCCCTACACATCATATGAACACTCCATTGAATGGGAAGAGAGGGTCTTAAAATCTTACTTTGTTCTTATGACTGGATGGCCATGAGGAACACCTTAATCAGAAATATAAATTTAACTACAAAACTAGTTGATCTAAATTAACATATCACATATACAATTTAAGATCTAACTAATACATGCTTTGCATATATCTCATGTATCAAAAATTAATCTAATTAACATGCTTTCAGATCTGATACATCATATATAATATCTAAAAAATAAAATTTAAATTAAACTATTCAAAATAAAAACTATTCTAGATAAGTTACTAGAACAATTCTACAACTAGTCTAGGCATGCAACAGATCAATTTTATGAAATAATTAAAATTTTATTTTTTATTTTTTGATCTAATTATAATAATTATAAAATTAAAAAAATAAAAAATAAATTATATTTAATTCATATTTTAATCTCATTAAAATATAAAACTTAAGACTATTCATGGATTCAATTAATCCTAGTCTAGTTATGCATCTCATGCATGTTAGATCTTCTTAGATTTAATTTTAAATATTTTGATTTCAGATCCTATCACATATGATATGACATATAAAATCATTTAATATTAGATAAATTAAAATTAAAATCAGATCTAAAATAGATCTGAAATAGAGCCAACAACCTGGCTCTGATACCACTTGAAGGAAAAATCGCCTTTTTCCTGTGTAGGATTTTCTAGATTTCATCTAATCTGGGATGGAATAAATTAAAAATTTTTATCCTATGCTATTTTAGATCTAATGTCTATTAGATCTAATTTTATTATCTAATATTTAAAATCTAAAATTAAATCTAAAAGTATGAGAAATATAGACATACCTCAAGGGTAATCTAATTACCCTATAGATGTTCGTAGCACTGCCTGAGGTTCTGATGTAGCCACACAAGTACCTAGCCTTTACCAGTATCCACTCAAGTAGTATCTGAAACATCTTCTCCTCATGATTCTACGCTCTAAAAATCAGATCAATACATAATTTGGAATTACTTCAGAACTCCTTCTGAAGTTAGAGCAGCAGCCTGTCGAAGATGTCCTGCAGCCTTCTGTTCCAGGCATCACCATGCCTTGTACCTTTGCTAGATGAATGTCCAACTTCTTGGATGTGAAGAGAGGAGAAAGGAGAGCAGGGAGGACATAGAGAAGAGGGGAGGGGGCAGCAGCTAATGGGTTTTTTGTATAAAAAAAGTTCTATCTCGAAACCCTAGGTGCAGCAGGGTTTATATAGATCCTGTATGCTGCGCAGTGCCACATCATTCGACCAATCTAAAAATTCCAATAAATTCTGAAAAAATTCTGATTGGTGTAGTGATGTCATTTGATCACATCAGATAAGAATCCCCATGCCCTCTCCTATGTTGGCACCAACATTGGATAAGCACAAATAAGGTGGCGCCAAAGAGTCCAAGTTTATCAGGACTCTTTGGTTCTTATCCATTTGGGGCACCCACTTAAATCCAATTGAGCTCACACCATAATCTGATTATGGCACCCAATTTGAAGTGGTTTGGATATGTGGACACTCCACAAAAATCCACCAATGAATCTTCTTCAGTTTAAGACCCATATGTCAACTTTTGATAGATGTCCTAAAATAAAATTGGCAGGTGCTATAAATTAGCAGGTGTTGTCTTAAATTCATCTCATGAATTAAGACAAGCCTTTTCTGAGCCAGACAAGCTTCAATTAGATTGAGAGAAATCTTTTCAAGGTTCTCTGGATGAGCCAGATCACATTTGGCTCAGTAGAGACAGAAAAGATTACATGAGGAGAAAGTTAGGCTCATCGAGTGCTAACATGATTTCCTTGAACCTAATTGGATCTTATCCAAATCAATTGGGGTAGCCCAATTGATGACATTCAGATCCTAATCCTTGTCTGTGTGATCTAGTTAGGTTCAATTATGTATGGTAATGAGACATGTCGTGATCTCATCATCGACATCATCGAAACTCCTTTCGATGGATCCGAACTCTTCAGATTCGGACAATTAGAATGATCGATCATCAAAATCATTCTAATTGCTCCCAAAATCCACCAGTGACACCTAGCAGTATATGGTGGCAACCCATCAAAATTGAAGATGAACCTCTTGGTGCAGCTACCTATGTGATTGAGTTTCTCTATCATGAGTCCCGACTGAATTAGGGTTAAGGTGAACTCGTCAAACCCAACATCAGTAATATGAATCAATCGATCGATCCGAGTCCGATGTGAAACTCGAATGGAAAACTCTTTTTCATTAGTTCACTCTGCCATGGCCATGGGCTTAAGGACTCGATCTTTCGATCATCATAGGACTACTCTCATCTACCGAGGTTGATAGATCCCATCTTGGTGCGACCTAGTTCCTACAATGAATATGCTACAGCCAACATACACCTCAGGGTTTCGAATGGCTAGGAGATCGAGGTATGGTGTAGTCAAACTATAACACACTTAAGGTGAACTATCGATGCACCTCAGGTCAAAGAACTAGACACACAACTGCACCATCGAGCTAGTCATCGACAAGAAGATAGACTTCCTTATGACTGCTCGAGGTGGTCACGCTCAGTACTCTCATTTTCAACGAATACCTGTATTCTCGCTCCGATGTCTCCACACCGTAGACTCAAGACTCATCTACCCTAAGAAAGTGATCGTACACCAACCTTTCAAATCGATCACCATCCTCGTGATGATCCTATGGTCTGAAAAAATTTATGAGTTAGTTATGTAAATTCATGCCTTAAATTTTTAACTCTTGAGAATATAAATTTACATTCCCACTAACTCAAAAGATGTATCACAGACACAATATACACAATGTGATAGAAGAATAACCCTTTTATTCATTTATAGTCAAAATTACAAATTTGCCCTTAGTTCTGTACAGGAATGTGCCAGCCGATCTGGCATCTAGGGCACACACCTAACACCTAGATGCCAGATTGGCTGACACATTCCTGTACAAATCTAAGGATAAATTTATAATTTTGACTATAAATCAATAAATGGGTTATTCTTCTATCACATTGTGTACATTGTGTCTGTGATACATCCTTTGAGTTAGTAGAAATGTTAATTCATATTTTCAAGAGTTGAAAATTTAAGGCATGAATTTACATAACTAACTCATAAATAGCTCTTGACCATAGGATCATCACAAGGATGGTGATCGATCCAAAAGATTAGTGTACGATCACTTTCTTAGGGTAGATGTATCTTGAGTCTACGGTATGGAGACACCAAAGTGAGAGTACAGATTTTCATTGAGAATGAGAGTACTGAGCATGACCATCTCGAGCAGTCATAAGGAAGTCTACCTTCTCATCGATGATTAGCTCGATGTTGCAGTTGTGTGTCTAGTTCTTTGATCTGAGGTGCATCGATAGTTCACCTTGAGTGTGTTATAGTTTAACTACATCATAACTCGATCTCCTAGCCATTCGAAATCCTGAGGTGTATGTTGGCTGTAGCATATTCATTGTAGGAACTAGGTCGCACCAAGATAGGATCTATCAACCTCAGTAGATAAGAGGAGTAGTCCTATAATGATCGAAAGATCGAATTCTTAAGCCCATGGCCATGGCAAAGTGAAATAATGGAAAATAGTTTTCCATTGGAGTTTGACATCAGACTCAGATTGATCAATTGATTCATATGACTGATGTTGGGTTTGACGAGTTCACCTTAACCCTAATTCAGTCGGGACTTATGATAGAGGAACTCAATCACATAGATAGCTGCACCGAGAGGTTTGTCTTTAGTTCTGATGGGTTGCCACCATATACTGCTAGATATCACTAGTGGATTTTGGGAGCAATTAGAATGATCTTGATGATCGATCATTCTAATTGTCTGAATCAGAAGAGTTCTGGTCCATCGAAAGGAGTTTCGATGATGTCGATGATGAGATCACGATATGTCTCATTACCATATAGAATTGAACCTAACTGGGTCACACTAACAAAAATTAGGATCTGGATGTAATCAATTGGGCTAGCCCAATTGATTTGGATTAGATCCAATTAGGTTTAAGAAAATCATGCTAGCACATGATTGAGCCTAACTTTCTCCTCGTATAATCTTTTCTATCTCGACTGAGCTAAATATGATTTGACTCACCCAAAGAACCTTGAGATGGTTTCTCTTAGTCTAAATGAAGCTTGTCCAGCTTAAAAAAATCTTGTCTTAATTCATGAGATGAATTTAAGACAACACCTACTAATTTCTAACACCTGCCATTCTCATTTTAGGACATCTGTCAAATATTGACATATGGGTCTTAAACTGAAGGCCACTTGGCAAGAGGTTATTGAAAGATTTTTGTGGAGTGTCCACATACCAAATCCACATTAAATTGGGCACCATAATCAGATTATGGCATGAGCCCAATTGGATTAAGTGGGGCACCCCAAATGGATAAGGATGGAGAGTCTTGATCAACATGGACTCTTGGGCGCCACCTCCCTTGTGCTTATCTAAAGATGGTGCCAATATAGGAGAGAGAGTGAGGGCTCTTATCTGATGTGATCATATGACATCACTCCACCAATCAAAATTTTTTTGAATTTATTGGAATTTTTTGATTGATCGAATGATGTGGCACTGCACAGCGCAGTAAGGTCTATATAAACCCTATCTGCTAGGGTTTTGTGATTCTGCTCCCTACCCAGCAAAAGCCAACCACCCCTCCTCTTCTCCACATCCTCCCTGGTGCTCTCTCTCCCCTCTTCATGCTCAAAAGGTTGGGCGTCCATCTGGTGATGCCTTGAATAGGAAGGCTGCAGGACTTCTTTGACAGGCTGCTGCTCCAATTTCAGGAAGACTTTTGAAGATCTTCCTAATCAGATTTAGTTTTGATTTTTGGAGTAGAGATTCAGGAGGAGAAGAAGATCTAGATCCTGCCTAAGTGGATACTGGTAGAGGCCACACGATTGCGTGGCTAAATCAGAACCTCAGGCTTGCTGTGATCATCTACAAGGTAATCAGATTACCCTTGAGGTATTTCATATTTTCTCATATTTTTTAGATTTATTTTAGAATTAATATTAGATAATAAAATTAGATCTAAAGATTTAGATCTGAAATAAATATAGGATAAATATTTTTTTTAAAATTATTCCACCCCAGATTTGATGAAATCTGGAAGATCCTACAAGAAAAAAGGTGATTTTTCCTTCACTGAATCTGAGAAATGGCTTGAAGTCATGAAATCCGAAATGGAGTCCATGAAGGTCAATGATGTATGGATATTGGTTGACCCACTTAAAGGGGTCAAACCCATTGAGTGTAAATGGATCTTCAAATAGAAGAGGGGTGCAGACGGAAAGGTGGAGACCTATAAAGCCCGTCTGGTTGCTAAGGGGTATCGTCAATATTATGGTATTGACTATAACGAGACATTCTCCCCTATGGTAATACTCAAATCCATTCAGATAATGCTTGCAATAGCTGCCCATCTGAATTATGAGATCTGACAGATAGATGTAAAGACAACTTTGCTAAATGGAGAGCTAATCGAAGAGGTGTATATGATACAACCTGAGGGGTTTACATCCACAGATGAGTCCAAGGTGTGCAAGCTTTAGAGATCCATTTATGAATTGAAGTAAGCTTCTCAGAGTTGAAACATGCATTTTGATAAGGTAATCAAAATGTATGGCTTCGTTAACCAATTATTTCTCTAAACAATTTCTAGTAATATTAATTTCGCCCCAAAAACCTAATCAGTAGGCTTTGGCCTCCACTGTAAGGATCCGGTTAGGTCCAACCATTAACATTATCATACTTGGTGTATCTAACCAACGAATGATTAAGCCCAACTTTGGTTGGCTCACCTAACCACCATTAGAGAGACACTTCCAAGTCATCATATGATGAGTGATAATTCCATTAGTCAACAAGCACCAGGCCTTTGGGTCTGCAATGATTATTGAGTTAATGGACTCATTATCAAACACCTTAATGGGAGGCTATGACTCAGTTATCTCCATAACTTTATCATTTTAAGAACCTAATAATTTTAAAAAATTTAAATAATTTAGAAGATGAGGTCAGATGAACCAGCTTATCATGATCCTCCCACTGGCTTCACCAAGTCAGCTTAAGGGAGACTAGTAAAAGGGCTGGTCTAGGAGCACCTAAATCAGTCACACTGATTTACCTAGCTGACATGGATCAGCTCGAATAGTCAAGTGATCCGATCAAAACATAATTTCACCAAGAGGCCAGGTAAGTTCGATCAGTGGGAGGGTCTGTCAAAGCTTTCCTTAGACACCATCAGAAATGGCCAGGTAAGCGGGCTCCCAATTAAAAACCACCGGTCTGGTTTACCTTAGACACCAACTGATTTAATTAGTTTCGATTAGATCAATCTAACAGTTCGTGCTAGACCGCTTAGCCAAGAATCAAGTTCATTTGGTTCTCGTTAAAGACATGGACTTGACCAACTACAACTATTGTAATTGATCTAGAGAATCTTTGACCTAATCTAAGACAACAATTGATTAGATTTAGTCAATTCTCTAATTAAGTCCATCTTTAATCTAACCATAGGTCTAACCCAATTAATGGACCTAATTTCCACTAACCCATTAACCCAATGTGTTATGATTTGTGTCTTAGGTTCTTCAATTCACAATCCTAGAACCTAATCAAACAACTTCTTAATTCTTAATTAAGTTTTGGGCTGAGGGTTGGGTTCAGCTTTTCAAAAAATAATTTACATATTTGTAAAATAATTTTACAATATGATTCTACCAACCATATTGCATGTTTGATTCACAATCAAGATACAAGTGAAATAAACACGAAACTACTTTAGATCTAATCTAAACAGGTTCATGTAATTGAAACAATTTCAACTTTAAACAATTTCTTTACACAAAAATTATTAACAAAGAGATTTTATTTCAGATTTAAACATCTTTTAAATCTAATAAATTATAAATTTAATCTAGACCATATCTAACAAATTTATGATTAAAGATAGATCTACACAAACTAGGACAACCTTTGCACTGTAAGGGGTAAACCTTACAGCAGGACAACCTTGCAGTTTGTGATTGATCTAAAATTTTAATTTTAGATTTAATAATCAGATTATAAATTAGATCTAATCTAAGAAATAAACTAAGTATGTATAAATAATCATATAATAAAGAACCTAGGCTCTGATACCAATTGTAGGAACCAGATCTAGGGTTTCAAGGTTAGATCTTGAAACTTTTTCAAGATCACACAGCGGAAGACTAAAATAAATCAAAATTTATTTTTTAAAATCAGAGAATTGTTAGATCTAAGATCCTATTACATGATTATTATATAGTATTAAATCAAAAATTAAAATATATAAATATAGCATGAACTATATGTTGATCATATCAACATGTTTCTATACTACATTTAATGTATGTATTAAACAATAGATCAGATCTATTACCTTGTAAGTTAGACGTTCTAACCTCGCTGATCCGGGCTTGAGAATGATGTTGCAAGCTGCACATGCATCCGGCCTCTAGGAGTCATCCACACGAGCCCACGAATCTCGATCAGAAGTCCTGCTTCAGGAAATCAGCACAGTATGCTAGTACTACGCTGATCCATCTTTGATGGTTGATCAGGTGCCTCCTTCTTCTTGATTTGGACTCTTCCAAAGATGGAAAGTAAAAGGAGGAGTTTTAGATCTGAGACGCTCTCAGGAAACTCAAGATGAAGGGAGGAAAGATATGAAAACAAACAACCCTAGAAGAAGACCCTCTTCTTCTTCTCGTTTCTCTCTCTAGACACTCTAACTTGTATCTTTTATATCTCCATGACCCAAAGGTCTTTCTCTCTGATTTTTGGTTGACCCAAAGGACTCTCAAATTTCTATCTTCCTCAAAAATTTCATAAAGAAACTCATCTTATATAGAGAGATATGATAGAGTCCTTGTCTAGGTCAAATACCTAGTCAAGGCTTATCCAAACATGGCAAGTTAAGGGGTGCCCAACTCTTGAGCACCTCCTCCATATTTTCATGCATGGATCACTAGAAAAGGGTGTACAATATGTACCATAAAAGCTATAAAAATTCTAAAAAAAATTTGGATAAATTCGGTGCAAAATTGAAAGAGTTTTGGATTTCTAAAACTCTATCTCATAGAATTCGAAATCCAAACTTATTCCTTTTTTATTTGATCCAAACCACCTTCCATGTAAGAAAGAAGAGAGGAGACCTTTTGTGAATGTGGGAGAGACCTAAGAGAGAGCTTTTGTCGCACAAAATAAGAGGAGATTGGCGTTGAATGAGAGAGAGGGTGTGGGGAAGGCTTATGTGGTGCAAGGTGGAATCCTAGTCTTACTAGGATTCTATCTTATGACTTGTTTTAATTTGGTTTCTCAAACCAAATCAAATCAAAATTAGATCAACCTAATTAAAATAGATCTTAACATAATTAAGAATCTAATTTAATCAGATTAAATTAAATTTAAATCTGATTTAATTTTCTAATCAAATTAAAAATTAGATTGACCCAAGTCCTAGTTGAACAAGGACTAGTTTTTCCTTGCACTTGGCTTATCCAATAAACCAATTGGACTTGATCCAATCAAGCCCAAACTAAATCTAATTAAATTATATTTAATTAGACTTAATCTTAACTCATTGGCTTAATCAAATTAAGCCAATTAGCAATCAAATTGCTAATCGATCCTCCTGCAACACTTGCACTGGGTTAAATGTCAATCGTATTGATCATTTAACCCTAGAATATTTTTTAATCATTGATCAACCATCCGATCGGATCATAAACTCTAATGTGTATGACCTCATAGGTTCGAACCTAAGTTGGTAGCACAGGAATAAATTCTTATACCAATCGAAGTGACCATCTAGCAATGGTACCTGACGACCAGATAGGTCGAATGTGTAGAACAACATCCTTAGAACCCATGCGGATATAGTTTTCATATAATTCATCCCCTTGACCAAAATGATCATAGGACACCCCAGAGTTCAACTGTCAACTCTGATCAGGTTGTCCACATTGTATTTCAAAATATCAAATCCATCTGATGGATTATCCTGGCCAAGGTTTTGCTAAATTGAAATACAGCGACTCATTCTTCTCCAACTCTTGGAGTGGTCAATCCCATCTCGATCACACTCTGACTTCGCAAGTCCTTGACTGTGCCCAGAAGCCTTCCATCCCTGAATTAAAAATTCAGTTAGTCCAGTACCAAAGCACAGTGAGTTGCTTGCAAGTCACTGAGGCGATCTCAGGTCTAAAGGACACTTATACCTATATCCCATCAAAGACATTCTCGATAGCAGAATACTCTGGAGTTGGTCACGTTCAATGATGATGTACCAGTATATCTCACCTGTATGCCATACCAGTGTCTCCACACTCTTTGGTTAAGAGGACAACCAACCCATATGGCCTACAGTGACCTATGCTCGATAGAAGCTGTCATCCTTATTAACAGCCTATCATTTGATCATGAATAGTTTTAAGGACTAATCGATAAATCCTCTCTTTATCGAACTTAAATAGTCCTAAGGACTTCATCATAATAATGGAGTTCATTAGAAGATAAAAACTTATGATAAAAATGCCAAATATATTTTATTTATTAACAAATCA
This sequence comes from Elaeis guineensis, assembly GCF_000442705.2. Lineage (NCBI taxonomy): Eukaryota > Viridiplantae > Streptophyta > Magnoliopsida > Arecales > Arecaceae > Elaeis > Elaeis guineensis. The sequence goes on along the minus strand of NC_025998.2, from coordinate 60,328,360 downwards.
ATTACAATACTTGGTTGCTCAACCGTCAACAGCTTGACGATTGGCTTTTTGGGACACATTTCCCAACAACTCCTACTTGTCCTAAAGCCACTCGGTACAGTATCTAATGTTGCCCAGCTATGCAACCCAAGAGGGTGGGGTGAATTGGGTTTCTAAAAATTTTAGACTTAATTAATTACTTATGATGAACAAGACAAAGATTTTAATTCAATATTAATTACCTAAAGCAGGAATGCAAGAATATAATAAAGAAATAAAGTAAAGCTATAAAGCACACCACAAACACAAGGATTTATAGTGGTTCAGTGCCAACCTTGCACCTACATCCACTCCCCAAGCTCCTACTTGGAAATTTTCAATCCACTATACTTGTATTCAATCCGAATACAAACGTCGAAAACTCCGACACTAGCTATCCCAAGCTAGTCCACTTGTTTTCCGGGTACAAGCTAATCCAAAACACTCCGATTTCAGGTTCGGATCAACCTTCTCTTGTTTTGGAAACCCTTCAAAAACAAAAACAATTACTCACAAATATTAAGATAGTTTAGAGCACAAATTAATACAATAACAGCTCCTTAAATGAGCGAATATAATAATAAAAATACTTTACTCAAATGAAGAATCCCCTTTTTGGATTTTCTCAAGGTGGATGAACGCTTGAATGAACGCTTGAGAAGAAGATGATCTTTGATTGAGGACTTCTTGAAGGCTTTGAAAGATCTCTTGATCAAGGTTGAACAATATGCTTGAAAGATCCTCTCTTTGAATGCTCTTGCTTTTCTCTTTCACAATCTCTCTTGTATATTGTGGATCCTCTCTCTTTTTCTTTTGGGTATTTCATTGATCTCAGGCTTTCTCGTGTAGATTTTAGATCCTTTTGTATATAGGTTTGATCTCTCCTTTTTGATCTGCAATTTCTTTCACCATTTGAAATATTTTATAGCAATAAGAAACAAGAGAAAACATATTAGGCAGAAAAAGAGCCGTTAGAGCATTTTTAGGAAGCATAAAAGGCAATTAAAACGGGCAAAAAAATAGCCGTTGCTGACATTTTCTGCCGTAGGGGTCGACTCATGAGTCGACTCATGCATCAGGAGTCGACTCATGAGTCGACTTCTGTTGCAAAGACCAGAGAATGAGTTTCTGGAAATTCTTGGCTCAAATCAGCAGGGGTCGACTCATGAGTCGACTCATGCCTTGTGGGTCGACTCATGAGTCGACTCACAGGTCGTGCCAAGCCAGAAAACTAGCGTGCCATGGGAATTTTTTTGCGTGCCAATCAGCTCATAGTGCCATGAGTTGACTCATGAGTCGACTCATGCACTTCAAACCTTCATAACTTCAAAAATATAAGTCCAAAAATAATGAAATTTTTACCAATAGTTTACAAATCATTTATTCTACCAAATGATACTATCAAATCAGGATTTTAGTGAAATTATGATTTTGCCCTTGAAGAGCATAAGGACTTTATCAATTTAAAATTATTTGTATCCCTTCAATCTGCTTTGTAATCATCAAAATCAATCTAGGAGCAACATCTAATACCCATCTTCGACTTGTGGTTGTCGAACTCCTTTATCGCCAGGGCTTTAGTGAAGGGGTCGGCCAGGTTCTCCTTTCCGTCAATTTTTTGAAGGTCGACGTCACCTCGATCCACGATCTCTCGGACCAGGTGGAAGTGGCACAAGATGTGCTTCATCTGCTGATGTGTTTTGGGTTCTTTCGCCTGAGCTATGGCACCAGTGCTATCACAGTAGAGCAGGACTGGACCATCGAGGGAGGGTGCTACTCCGAGCTTGTTGATGAATTTTCTCAGCTACACAGCTTCCTTCGCAGCATCCGATACTGCGATGTACTCTGCTTCACAAACAGAGTCCGCCACAGTATGTTGCTTGGAACTCTTCCAGCAGATGGCTCCACCATTCAGAGTAAAGATATAACCCGACACGCTCCTGCTATCATCATGGTCAGATTGGAAGCTAGAGTTTGTGAACCCCACAAGTTTCAGATCTGACTCGTCATAAACCAACCATTGGTCCTTAGTATTTCTCAAATACTTAAGAATGGCTTTAACCACTTTCCAGTGATTTTCTCCAGGATCAGATTGGTATCTACTCAATACTCCTAGTGAGTATGCCACATCTGGTCTTGTACATGTCATGGCGTACATGATAGATCCCACGGCTGAAGCATATGGGACTCTACTCATACGCTCTCTCTCTTCAGGAGATGTCGGACAATCCTTCTTAGAGAGAGAAATTCCTTGGCCTATCGATAGATAGCCCTTCTTGAAATTCTCCATGCTGAACCTCTTCAGCACAGTGTCTATGTACATGAACTGGGATAACTCAAGCATCCTTTTAGATCTATCCTTATAGATCTTCATCCCTAGGATGTACGATGCTTCACCCAAGTCCTTCATGGAGAACTGTGATGACAACCAAACTTTTATTCCCTGTAGTGCGGAGATGTCATTCTCGATTAAGAGAATATCATCCACGTACAAGACAAGGAATACCACAACTGGACCATTTGCCTATTTATAGATGCAGGGCTCTTCTCCATTCTTAATGAAGCCATACATTTTGATCACCTTATCAAAATGCATGTTACAACTTCGAGAAGCTTGCTTCAATCCATAAATGGATCTCTGAAGCTTGCATACCTTGGACTCATCTGTGGATGTAAACCCCTTAGGTTGTATCATATACACCTCTTCGGTCAGCTCTCCATTCAGAAAAGCTGTCTTTACATCCATCTGCCAGATCTCATAATCCAGATGGGCAGCTATTGCAAACATTATCCGAATAGATTTGAGCATTGCCAAAGGAGAAAACGTCTCATCATAGTCAATACCATAACGTTGACGATACCCTTTGGCGACCAGACGGGCTTTATAGGTCTCCACCTTTCCGTCTGCGCCCCTCTTCCTTTTGAAGACCCATTTACACCCAATGGGTTTAACCCCTTCAGGTGGGTCAACCAATGTCCATACATCATTGACCTTCATGGACTTCATTTCGAATTTCATGGCTTCAAGCCATTTCTCGAAATCAGGTCTCTGCATTGCATCCATATAGGTGATTGGATCCTCATTATTCTCATCAAGTTCGATGGGATCACCATCCCAGATCAAGAAACCATAGTATCTGTCCGACTGATGCGGTACTCTATCGGATCGCCTTAATGGTGCAGGTACATTGGGCTCCAAATCTGATCTAATCATATCCGACTCAGGTTCAGCTATTGGTGTCGGTCCTTCTACCTGTTGAACTTCATCAAGTTCAACCTTAGAGGCAACGGTTCCTTCACCAAGGAACTTCTTTTCTAAAAGGATTGCCTTAAGGCTGACGAACACCTTTTGTTCATCAGCATGGTAGAAAAAAATATCTTTTTGTCTCTTTGGGGTACCCTATGAATGAGCATTTGTCAGACCTAGGTCCAAGTTTGTCTGTGACTAATCGTTTGACATAGGTCGGGCACCCCCAGACCCTAAGGTGTGAAAGTGCTGGCTTACGTCCCGTCCATATCTCATATGGAGTCTTAATTACAGACTTACTTGGAACCCTATTTAACAGATAACAGGCCGATTCGAGTGCATATCCCCAGAAGGATATCGGTAAGCTAGCAAAACCCATCATGGATCAGACCATGTCTAACAGAGTCCGATTCCTCCTTTCAGACACACCATTATGCTGTGGTGTTCCTGGAGGAGTCCATTATGAGAGAATCCCATTCTCTCCTAGATATGTGAGAAACTCACTAGAAAGGTATTCTCCTCCTCGATCAGATCGAAGAGTTTTAACACTCTTCCCAGTTTGTTTTTCTACTTCACTTTGGAATCATTTGAACATTTCAAATGAATCCGACTTATGTTTCATCAGATAGACATATCCATATCGGGATAGGTCATCCATAAAAGTTATGAAGTAGAAATATCCACCTCTAGCACTGGTGCTCATGGGCCCACATACATCAGTATGACTAGGCCTAAGAGCTCAGTAGCTCTCTCATCTTTTCTAGTAAAAGGTGACTTGATCATTTTACCAAGAAGATAGGACTCACAGGTTGGAAGTGATTCACAATCACTGACTTCGAGGATTTCCTCTTGAGTCAACCTATTTATTCTGTTCTTGTTTATATGACCTAGCCTCTAATGCCATAAGTAGATATCTGACACACTATCTAATCTAGGGTGCTTGCTAGTAGAATAGACTCTTATCAGGCTTGATCTTTTTGGTCTGACATTGCACAGATGTCCCAGCCTGAACTTGCACCTTCTTCACTTTCTTCTTCTTATTCTTCTTCCCTTTCTTAAAGGGTCGAGAACCAGAAGACGAACCTCCCACTAAGTTCACCGACTCCTTATGGAGTTGGTGATCTTTCTTAAAGTTCTGAAGCAACCCCAGTAATCCATGGTAGTTTACTTCAGGCTTTGTCATTCTATAATGAGTGAGGAATGGGAGATAAGACTTGGGCAGCGAGTTCAGTATTGCATCTTTCCCAAGCTGCTCATGCAAGGGAAAGCCGAGCTTGCTCAATCTTTCCATCAGCTCGATCATGTACAATACATGATCAGTGACAGAGGCACCATCCCGCATTTTGGCGTTGAAGATGGCACAACTAGTCTTGTGCCTCTCCACGTCATCGGGTGTGCCAAAGGCATCCTCCAACACTTGAAACATGTCCTTTGGCTGAGCCGTCTCGAATCTGTGACTGAACTCGTCGCTCATGGCAGCCAGCATGATACAACGCACCATAGTCCGATCACTGAGCCACTTCTGGTAAGTGTCTCTGACTGTTCCACGTGCATTGACAGCTGGCTCCTCAGGTGCAGGATCCATTATCACATATAGGATCCGTTCATGCTCCAGGACCATCTTCAACTTTCGGTACCAGCTATCGAAGTTGGGTCCCACCAACTTATCATTGTCCAACAATGATCGGAGCGATAGGGAAGTGGCCATATTTGCACAAAGGAGAACCATAACCTAATTAGTAATTAATTCATTAAACCTAAAGATTTGGACTTTAATCAAAAGGTTTCTCCCACTATTTTATTCGAATTGATAGCCTCTACCTCCAATTCAAAGAATTATCCTAATTCCTTAGTGGGTACTAGAATCCACTTAGACTGCACACAAGCCCAACTTTGGTTGGCCAACCCATGTACATCTAAGGGTAGGTTCATAACCAATTATTTCTCTAAACAATTTTTAGTAATATTAATTTTACCCCAGAAACCTAATCAGTAGGCTTTGGCCTCCACCGTAAGGATCCAGTTAGGTCCAACCATTAACATGATCATACTTGGTGTATCTAACCAACGAATGATTAAGCCCAACTTTGGTTGGCTCACCTAACCACCATTAGAGAGACACTTCCAAGTCATCATATGATGAGTAATAATTCCATTAGTCAACAAGCACCAGGCCTTTGGGTCTGCAATGATTATTGAGTTAATGGACTCATTATCAAACACCTTAATGGGAGGCTATGACTCAGTTATCTCCATAACTTTATCATTTTAAGGACCTAATAATTTTAGAAGATTTAAATAATTTAGAGGATGAGGTCAGATGAACCAGCTTATCATGATCCTCCCACTAGCTTCACCAAGTCAGCTTAAGGGAGATCATTATAAGGGCTGGTCTAGGAGCACCTAAATCAGTCACACTGATTTACCTAGCTGACATAGGTCAGCTCGAATAGTCAAGTGATCCGATCAAAACATAATTTCACCAAGAGGCCAGGTAAGTTCGATCAGTGGGAGGGTCTGTCAAAGCTTGCCTTAGACACCATCAGAAATGGCCAGGTAAGCGAGCTCCCAATTAAAAATCACCGGTCTAGTTTACCTTAGACACCAACTGGTTAAATTAGTTTCGATTAGATCAACCTAACAGTTTGTGCTAGACCGCTTAGCCAAGAATTAAGTCCATTTGGTTCTCGTTAAAGACATGGACTTGACCAACTACAACTATTGTAATGGATCTAGAGAATCCTTGACCTAATCTAAGACAACAATTGATTAGATTTAGTCAATTCTCTAATTAAGTCCATCTTTAATCTAACCATAGGTCTAACCCAATTAATGGACCTAATTCTCACTAACCTATCAACCCAATATGTTATGATTTGTGTCTTAGGTTCATCAATTCACAATCCTAGAACCTAATCAAACAACTTCTTAATTCTTAATTAAGTTTTGGGCTGAGGGTTGGGTTTGACTTTTCAAAAAATAATTTTTATATTTGTAAAATAATTTTATAATATAATTCTACCAACCATATTGCATGTTTGATTCATAACCAAGATACAAGGGAAATAAACATGAAACTACTTTAGATCTAATCTAAACAGGTTCATGTAATTGAAATAATTTTAACTTTAAATAATTTCTTTGCACAAAAATTATTAACAAAGATATTTTATTTCAGATTTAAATATCTTTTAAATCTAATAAATCATAAATTTAATCTAGATCATATCTAACAAATTTATGATTAAAGATAGATCTACACAAACTAGGACAACCTTTGCACTGTAAGGGGTAAACCTTACAGCAGGACAACCTTGCAGTTTGTGATTGATCTAAAATTTTAATTTTAGATTTAATAATAAGATTATAAATTAGATCTAATCTAAAAAATAATCTAAGCATGTATAAATAATCATATAATAAAGAACCTAGGCTCTGATACCAATTGTAGGAACCAGATCTAGGGTTTCAAGGTTAGATCTTGAAACTTTTTCAAGATCACACAGCGGAAGACTAAAATAAATCAAAATTTATTTTCTAAAACCAGAGAATCTCTAGATCTAAGATTCTATTACATAATTATTACATAGTATTAAATCAAAAATTAAAATATATAAATATAGCATGAACTACATGTTGATCATATCAACATGTTTCTATACTACATCTAATGTATGTATTAAACAATAGATCAGATCTATTACCTTGCGAGTTAGATGTTCTAACCTCACTGATCCAGGCTTGAGGATGATGTTGCAAGCCGCACATGCATCCGACCTCTAGGAGTCATCCACACGAGCCCACGAATCTCGATCAGAAGTCCTGCTTCAGGAAATCAGCACAGTATGCTAGTACTGTGCTGATCCTTCTTTGATGGTTGATCAGGTGCCTCCTTCTTCTTGATTTAGACTCTTCCAAAGATGGAAAATAAAAGGAGGAGTTTCAGATCTGAGACACTCTCAGGAAACTCAAGATGGAGGGAGGAAAGATATGAAAACAAACAACCCTAGAAGAAGACCCTCTTCTTCTTCTCGTTTCTCTCTCTAGACATCCTAACTTGTGTCTTTTATATCTTCACGACCCAAAGGTCTTTCTCTCTGATTATTAGATAGACCAAAGGTATCTCAAATCTCTATCTTCTTCAAAAATTTTATGAAGAAACTCATCTTATATAGAGAGATATGATAGAGTCCTTGTCTAGGTCAAATACCTAGTCAAGGCTTATCCAAACATGGCAAGTTAAGGGGCGCCCAACTCTTGAGCACCTCCTCCATATTTTCGTGCATGAATCACCAGAAAAGGGTGCACAATATGTTTTATAAAAGCTATAAAAATTCCAAAAAAAATTTGGATAAATTCGATGCAAAATTGAAAGAGTTTTGGATTTCTAAAACTCTATCTCATAGAATTCGAAATCCAAACTTATTCCTTTTTGATTTGATCCAAACCACCTTCCATGTAAGAAAGAAGAGAGGAGACCTTTTGTGAACGTAGGAGAGACTTGGGAGAGAGCTTTTGTCACACAAAATAAGAGGAGATTGGCATTAAATGAGAGAGAGGGCGTGGGGAAGGCTTATGTGGTGCAAGGTGGAATCCTAGTCTTACTAGGATTCTATCTTATGACTTGTTTTAATTTGGTTTCTCAAACCAAATCAAACCAAAATTAGATCAACCCAATTAAAATAGGTCTTAACCCAATTAAAAACCTAATTTAATCAGATTAAATTAGATTTAAATCTGATTTAATTTTCTAATCAAATTAGAAATTAGATTGACCCAAGTTCTAGTTAAACTAGGACTAGTTTTTCCTTGCACTTGGCTTATCCAATAAACCAATTGGACTTGATCCAATCAAGCCCAAACTAAATCTAATTAAATCATATTTAATTAAACTTAATTTCAACCCATTGGCTTAATCAAATTAAGCCAATTAGCAATCGAATTGCTAATCGATCCTCCTGCAACACTTGCACTGGGTTAAATGTCAATCGTATTGATCATTTAACCCTAGAACGATTCTTAATTGTTGATCAACCATCCGATCGGATCATGAACTCTAATGTGTATGACCTCATAGGTCTGAACCTAAGCTGGTAGCACAGGAATAAATTTCTATACCAATCAAAGTGACCATCTAGCAATGGTACCCGACGATCGGATAGGTCGAATGTGTAGAACAACATCCTTAGAACCCATGTGGATATAGTTTTCATATAATTCATCCCCTTGACCGAAATGATCATAGGACACCCTAGAGTTCAACTGTCAACTCTGATCAGGTTGTCCACATTGTATTTCAAAATATCAAATCCATCTAATGGATTACCCTGACCAAGATTTTGCTAAATTGAAATACAGCGACTCATTCTTTTCCAACTCTTGGAGTGGTCAATCCCATCTTGATCACACTCTGACTTCGCAAGTGCTTGACTGTGCCCAGAAGCCTTCCATCTCTGAATTAAAAATTCAGTTAGTCCAGTACCAAAGTACAGTGAGTTGCTTGCAAGTCACTGAGGCGATCTCATGTCTAAGGGACACTTATACCTATATCCCATCAGAGACATTCTCGACAGCAGAATACTTTGGAGTTGGTCACGTTCAATGATGATATACCAGTACATCTCACCTGTATGCCATACCAGTGTCTCCACACTCTTTGGTTAAGAGGACAACCAACCCATATGGCCTACAGCGACCTATGCTCGATAGAAGCTGTCGTCCTTATTAACAGCCTATCATTTGGTCGTGAACAGTTTTAAGGACTAATCGATAAATCCTCTCTTTATCGAACTTAAATAGTCCTAAGGACTTCATCATAACAACGGAGTTCATTAGAAGATGAAAACTTATGATGAAAATACCAAATATATTTTATTTATTAACAAATTAATTACAATACTTGGTTGCTCAACCGTCAACAGCTTGACGATTGGCTTTTTGGGACACATTTCCCAATAGTTCATAGACTCCAGCTTTCATTCTGACCATGATGACAGTACAAGCATGTTGGGTTATATCTTTACTCTGAATGATGGAGCCATCTGTTGGAGGAGTTCCATGCAGCATACTGTGGTAGACTCTATTTGTGAGGTGGAGTACGTCATAGCATCGAATGCCGTAAAGGAAGCTGTATGGCTGAAAAAATTCATCATCGTGCTTAGAGTAGCACCCTCTATCGATGGTTCGGTCCTGTCCTACTGCGACAGCACTAGTGCCATTGCTCAGGCGAAGGAACCCAAAGCACACCAGTGGATGAAGCACATTTTGCACCGCTTCCACCTGATCTGGGAGATCGTGGATCGAGGTGACGTCGACCTTCAGAAGATTGACAGAAAGGAGAATCTGGCTAACCCCTTCACTAAAGCCCTGGCGATAAAGGAGTTCGACAACCACAAGTCGAAGATGGGTATTAGATAATGTGCCGAGTGATTTTAGAATAAGTGGGAGTTGTTGAAAAATATGTCCCAAAAGCCAATCGTCAAGAGAAGAATCCTTTCTTTTTAATTCTTTCACGTACAAGAGAGAACCTTTCTCTCTTCTTTTCACACCTTTAAGAAGAATTTTTTGTTGGAAAATATGTCCCAAAAGCCAATCATCAACCTATTGACGGTTGAGCAACCTTGTATTGTAATTGATTTGTTAATAAATAAAATATATTTTTGGCATTTTCATCACAAGTTTTCAACTTCTAATGAACTCCACCGTTGTGATGAAGTCCTTAGGACTATTTAGGTTCGATAAAGAGAGGATTTATCAATTAGTCCTTAAAACTGTTTATGATCAAATGATGGGCTATTAATAAGGATGATAGCTTCTATCGAGCATAGGTCGTTGAAGGCCATATGGATTGGTTATCCTCTTAACCAAGGAGTGTGGAGATACTGGTATGGCATACAGATGAGATGTAAGGGTACATCATCATTGAACGTGATCAACTCTAAAGCATTCTGCTGTCGAGAATGTCTTTGATGGGATATAAGTGTCCCTTAGATCTGAGATCGCCTCAGTGACTTGCAAGCAACTCACTGTGCTTTGATACTGGACTAACTGAATTTTTAATTCAGTGATGGAAGGCTTTTGGACACAGTCAAGTACTTGCAAAGTTGGAGTATGATCAAGATGGGATTGACCACTCCAAGAGTTGGAGAAGAATGAGTTGCTGTATTTCAATTTAGCAAAACCTTGGCCAGGATAATCCATCAGATGGATTTGATATTTTGAAATGCAATGTGGACAACCTGATCAGAGTTGACAGTTGAACTCTGAGGTGTCCTATGAGCATTTTGGTCAAGGGGATGAATTACATGGAAACTATATCCGCATGAGTTCTAAGGATGTTGTTCTACATATTCGACATATCTGGCCATCGGGTACCATTCCTAGATGGTCATTTCAATTGGTATAAAAATTTATTTCTATGCTACTGGCTTAGGTTCGGACCTACGAGGTCATACACATTAGAGTTCATAATCCGATCGGATAGTTAATCAACGATTAAGAATCGTTCTAAGGTTAAACGATCAATACGATTGACATTTAACCTAGTACAAGTGTTGCAGGAGGATCGATTAGCAATTCAATTGCTAATTGGCTTAATTTGATTAAACCAATGGATTAAGATTAAGTCTAATTAAATATAATATAATTATATTTGGTTTGGACTTGATTGGATCAAGTCTAATTGGTTTATTAGATAAGCCAAGTGCAAAGAAAAACTAGTCCTGGTTCAATTAGGACTTGGGTCAACCTAATTTTTAATTTGATTATAAAATTAAATTAGATTTAAATATAATTTAATCTAATTAAATTAAATTTTTAATTGAGTTAAGATCTATTTTAATTGGGTTGATTTAGTTTTGGTTTGATTTGGTTTGAGAAATCAAATTTGAACAAGTCATAGATTGAATCCTAGTAAGACTAGGATTCCACCTTGCGCCACCTTAGCCCCCCATGCCCACTCTCTCTTATTTTGTGTGATAAAACCTTCTCTCCCAGGTTTTCATGCATGCCCAAAATTTTCCACTCTTTTTCTCTTACATGGAATGTGGTTGTGGACCAAGTCAAAGTAGGAATTAGTTTGGATTTTAAATTCTATGAGATAGAATTTTAGGAAACCAAAACTCTTTCCTTATGGCACTGATTTTATCCAATTTTTTTTTGAGATTTTTGTGGCTTTCATGGCACATATTGTATGCCCTTTGCTGGTGGTCCATGGTAGAAAAAGAAAGAGGGGGCACCCAAGAGTTGGGCACCCCTTGTCTTGCCCTGTTTGAATTTTTCTTGACTAGGTATTTGACCTAGACAAGGATTCTTCATATCTCTTTATTTAAGATAATTTTTTTATTAAAACTTTAGTGGATTATAGAGAATTGAGAGACCTTTTAGGTGTTTGAAAATTAGAATGAAAGGGTGTTGGGGGATGGAGATATAATAGACACAAAACTAAGTGTCTGGATTAGAGCAAAGAGAAGAAGAAGAGGGTCTTCTTCTAGGGTTGCTAAGTTCACCTCTTCTCTTCCTTCATTTGTGAGTTTTCTGAGAGTTTCTCACATCTAAAACTCCTTCTCCTACTTCTTATCTTTGAAAGAGTCCAAATCAAGAAGAAGGAGGCATCTGATCGACCATCGAAGAAGGATCAGCACAGTACTAGCATACTGTGCTGATTTTCTGGATCAGGACTTCTGATCGTGATTTGTAGGCTCGTATGGATGACTCCTCAAGACCGGATGTGTGTGTGGCTCACGACATCATCCTCAAGCCTAGATCAATAAAGTTAAAATGTCTAACTTGCAAGGTAATAGATCTGATCTATTATATTTTACATACATTAGATGTAGTATAGAAACATGTTGATATGATCAACATATAGTTCTTGCTCTTTATATTTTAATTTTTGATTTAATATTATATAATAATCATATAATAAGATCTTAGATCTAGAAATTCTTTAATTTTATAAAATAAATTTTAATTTATTTTAGCCTTTCACTGTCTGATCTTGAAAAAGTTTCAAGATCTAACCCTGAAACCCTAGATCTGGTTCCTTTACTTTTCTTCTCTAATTTTTTATGATAAAAATTAGATCTAATCTAATTTTTTATATTAAAAATTATATAAAATTTTAAGCTTTAGAAGAATCCAAAAGAGAAATCCAAGAGAAGAACCGTCCTTCTCTCTTCTTCTCCATTTTTCTCCTTGATCTAGAACTCTAGGAAGCCCCAAACACCCAATCAAATTTTTTTGATATTTTTTCTCTAAATTTTTATATTAAAAATTAGATTCAATCTGATTTTAATTCTTGAGAAAAATAGAAAAAAAATTTGAGAGAAGAATCTCTTCTTCTCCAAGGCTGCATAGTAGAAAGAAGACCCTTCTTCTTCCTTCTCTTTCTCCTGTTGGGAAGAACTTTTCTTCTCTAATTTTTTACTATAAAACCAGCAAGAGAAGTCTTTTTTTATACCTAAAGTTTAGCAGTAAAAGTCTCACAAAATCCCTTCAAAAGGGGTTGAGAAGGAAGCTTGACGCATGGGATATGGGGCATCCAACTCTTGGACGCCCCTCCTTTCTTTTTGGCAACCAAAAAAGGAGGAGACTCTCCTTTTTTTACATGAAAGAGAGGGTAGGATGTGGTACCTTGTGTGGGGCATGAGATCTTATAGTGGTTAGGAGTTTAAGCATAGAGAGATCTTAAATAGATGGGTTTAGGAATTGGTTCAGCCCTATTCCAAATAAGACTCATGAATCTTGATCAAACTCTAACTAATTTTTGGATCTAATCCTAACCAATTTAGGAATTAGTTATAACAAACTAACTAATTAGGTCCTAATCCAATTATGAAACTAATTAGGCCCTAATTCAATTGGAAATTAGTTAGATTAAAAATCCATTGATCCAAGGATTGATTTTTGATGGATATCAGGGAAGTTTTTGATAATAGGGCTTGATCCAATCAAGTCTATTATCCAATAGAGTTTGACCAATCAAAATATATATAAAACTACATTGAATCTCATCCAACTCAGAATTTGATTTGCATCCCTGAGATCAATTGGAACAAGCTCTGTCATTCAATAGGGCTGCATCCAATCAATCCAAAGCAATCCAAATTGAATCTAATTCAATTAAATTTGATCCAATCCCTATTGCTCAATCAAATTGAGCCAATTAATAATCAAATTATTAATTAATTATTTTTTTAATTTATCAATCATTAGTAAATAATTCATTACAATCTTTATAAAGGATTAATCATCAATCACATTGATAATTAAATTCTTCAATAATTCATAATCGTTGATCAGCTATTTGATCAAACGATACTTCTATGTGTGTGATCCCATAAGTTCAAACCTAAGTCGGTAGTATAAGAGTAATTCTTGTACTAATCGATGTTACCATCTAGTAATGGTTCTTGACATCTGAATAGGTCGAATGCATGCCCAGCATCACTCTAAAACCCATGTGGATATGTTATCATATAATTCATCTCTTTGATACTTGATACTCAAGAACGACTTTGGGTTAAACTGTCAACCCAAGATGAGTGGTCCATATTGTATCTTAACCTCAAAAATTTTGTGACTCCTCACTAGGACTACTTTGATCAAAGTTTTATTAAATTGAAACACAGTGATGCATCATCTCTAATTTTACTTGGAGTGGTCAATTCCATCTTGACTCACACTCAGACTTCACAAGTACTTGACTGTACTCAGAAATCTTCTATCATCGAATTAGAAATTTGGATAGCCCAGCACCAAAGCATAGTGAGTTGCTTACAAGTCACCAAGATAGCCTTAGGTCAGAGGGACATATATATCCATATCCCATCAGAACAACCCTTGACAGTAGAGTGCTCCAGAAGTGATCACGCTAAGTAAAATATACTCCTACAAATCACCAATATGCCCTACCCGTGTCACCGCATGCTTTGGTTAAGAGGACAACCAACTAATATGGTACATAATGACCTACACCTGATATAATTATAATCCTTGTAACAATTGTATCATTTAGTCGCGAGCAGGATCTAAGAACTATATGATAAATCTTCTTTTATTATTTTGGAAGTAGCTCTAAGGACTTCATCATAACATATGAGTTCTATTTAAGAAAATATATTCCTTATGATGAATCTTGCCAGATAAGATTTAGCATTTTATAATTTATATACATGTATGGAGCACAATCATCTACAACATAGATAATTGACTTTAGGATAAAATTTTCAACAAGCAGAAGTGTGTCGGGCTATGTATTTACTTTGAATGGAGGAGCTATTTACTAGAAGAGTTCCAACCAACATACTGTGGCCGATTCTGTATGCGAAGCAGAATACAATGCTGCATCGGATACTGTAAAATATTCTGCACCGTTATCATCTGGTGCGAGAGATCATGAACCATGGTGATGTTAAACTTTAGAAGATCAAAGAAAAGGAGAACCTAGCCAACCCCTTCGCTAAAGCTCTCAAGATCAAAAAGTTTGATGATTTCAAATAGAAGATGGGCATAAGATACTGTCCCAATTGGCTTTAGTCCAAATGAGAGTTTTTGAGATTTGTGTCCTAAAATCAATCATGTGATGATTGAGCTCATCTTTGTATATGAATTATTGATTACTGAATAAAAGTTATTCAAATATTTTTCATCATAAAATAACATCTTTTTTGAACTCTTGTGTTGTGACGAAGTCTTTAGAACTATGCTATTGTGCGATATAGAGAGAATTTATCGTATAGTTCTTAAATATGTTTGTGATCAAATGATATGTTATTACAGGACGATGATGTTTATCAAGTAGAGATCATTGTGTGCCATATGGGTTGGTTGTCTTCGTAACCAAAGAGTGTGGTGATACTGGTATGGTATACAGGTGAGATGTAGGGGTACATCATCACTAAATAAGTGACTCACCTGTTGAGCATTCTGCTATCAAGAATTGCTTGTGAAATATATGGGTATAAGTATCCTTCAAATCTAAGATCATCATAGTGACTTACAAGTCATTCACTGTGCTTTGGTGCTGGACTATCTAGATTTCTAATATAGTGATGAAAGGCTACTAGGTACAGTTAAGTACTTACGAAGTCTATATGTGGATCAAGATGGGATTGACCCCTTCAGATTATTGGAGTTGATGTATCATTGTATTTTAATTTAGCAAAACCTTGGCTAAGATAATCTATGAGATGGATTTGAAAGGTTGAAATACAATGCGGATGAAGCAATCTCGATTGACAGTTAATCGGAGACCATCTTAGAGCATTTAGGGTCAAAAAGATTAATTATGCGATAATCATATGTATGGATTCTGAAATATTATTTTGTGATAATTTGATCTATCTAGATATCAGAAATCATTGATAGATGGTATCTTAATTAGTGTAGAAATTGATTTCTGTGCTACCGGCTTAGTATTTGAACCTATGGAATCACGCACACCAGTTTGACAAAGTAGAAAGGAATTGACCTATGTTTATATGTTCAATTTGAAAATACTTAACTTGATTGAATATATAAGCTAACCTGATTGAGAATTAAACTATGGGTCAAATGAGATTGAAGAGTTAACTATCTCTAGATAGCACTACACATGAGGTTCAGATTTGATCTCGGAGATAAACAGTTTCTGATCTATGATCCATGGAGCATATGAAAGATTAAATTTAAGTACTAATTAATTTTAGATTAGATCTGAATTAATTAATCTTAATTGGGTCTAAAATCTAAGTTAGACTTTGTATAAAAGTTCTAAAGAGTTTGGGACAAATAATCTTTCAAAATTATTTCAAACTAGCTTCGAATTAGATTTGAATCGGATCCATTTTTTATAAGATATGAGTATTCCCACTTGTACTGAGATTTTTCTATATTATGAGCTGACCAACACCTAGAGCTTTGCTCATTTGGGGCATCCTATATCGGTGAGAGAGTGGATGCAAATTGGTTGTCATATGTGATGGCAATTCTATCTCATGTAGGAATCCTTCTTTCATGAGTATTGAACTGATTCAAATTAGATTTGAGTTAGGACTCTGATATTTATTGGGTTATGAGAATCATCTATAAATAGAGAGGGTCTCTACCTATGGATGCATAGCAAGCAAATCAGATTGAGAAAAGAGAGAAAGAGAGAGAGAGGTCCCTTCTTCTCCCTTGCCCGCCCCTCTTGTTGCCGCCCCTCTTCCTTTGGGCATGGATCCATCTTGGGTATCCCACCTACTGGTGTGAGGTGTCACACCAGCACATCTCATCCCTCGATTGATTGAGTTGCGAAGGCAATTGGATTGGAGTTCATCCTGCTTTTCTACGTTGTCTGACGTGCATGTGAAGTAGGGGGTCTGCACATCCAGGACTTCACGAAGGTTTTTATCAGATAGTTTAAGATTTGATCTCTGATTCTACTGCTAATCAAGTGAGAATTTGATCTTTAATCATGTAGATGAATAGAAAAATTTTTAGATGCAACCTGAGCCTTCCGAGCAGAAATAGTTTCTTTTCCTTTATCCGGGAACTAAATCAATAGCTTATTGAATGTTTCTCATAGGTGGTAAGTAATCTGAGAGATCGTCAGGAAAGACATCATGAAACTCACTAAGAAAGCTAACTACTTTCTTAGGATAATTTACCTTAGGATCCTCACGAACTTCTCTCACAACAAGCATCAAAACTGGTAATCCTTCACTCATGGTCGTCTCTAATTCTTTAGCACCAATTAGATGGAGGCTTTTCTTCTTGATATTTTTCTTTGGTCGATCGTCTATCTTTCTATTGGTAGCAGGTGGGGAAGGATTAATCATGATCTTCTTTTCCTGATGAGTGGAACTACAGAAGTTGGTTCAGCCATAAATCATAACATCATTGTTAAACAGCCAAGGCCGACCTAATATGATACTTCCGACTTTCATAGATAAGACATCGCACCAAACATGATCCTGGTAAGAATGAAGCTGGATGGAAATATGGTATCTAAATTTAATGAGAATATAGGAGGAATCTATCTAAGACACACGATATGGGATGGATTGCTCTACAAGAGTTAATCCTAATCGCTTAACCATGTCGGTGGAGATGGCGTTGATACAGCTACCACAATCAATGATCACCTTACAAATTTTATCATTAAATTTTATGAAGGTATGGAAAATAGAGGTCCGACACCAGTCTTTACTTTTCTTAGTCTATGCTAGAATATTCCTATCGACTACAAGCCTAAAGTCTGACTCGGGTACAACATAACCTAGGATATCTTCAGTACTCTCAAACTACTCGGCTAAGTCTGGATCAGCTTCATAGACTTTCTTCTCAATATTTTATAGAGTTTGTTCCTCCAATTCTTCCACTAATAATGATCAGTTAGGGTATTGTACAGCAAAGTGACCGTAACCATGGCACTTGAAGTAATGGGAATGAGAACTACTTCTTTTTGATAACTCTCTTATAGTTCCATTTCCTTTATCTTCTTTTCTCCTAATAGGATTTATAGGTGGAGGTTCGTTACTAGGAGCCTGGTAAATATTAGGTCTCAATCTAGAAGGGGTTACTCGACTGGGTTTAGGATGACAGAGAGTCAAATATCTAGAAAATCTTTTAAAATCTAAGGCAAATTGATAAGCTTATTCTAATGTGGTTATCTCTCGTAAAAAGAGCTTACACTGGATATCTTCAAGTAATCCAACTCTAAATCTAGACAAGATTACAATTTTATCTTCGGCTACTCCACAACTCATGAGGTACTCATCAAATCTCATGATATACTCGGTGAACGATTTATTCTCTTAGATAAGTCTTAGCCATTGATCTAAAAGTCTTTGTTGGTAGGGGGTCGGGAGGTTTTTCTCTCTGAGTTTCTCTTTCATCTCATCTTAGATTTCTATTGGGTTTTATCTTCTCTAGTTGAGAAGATGCTCAATACTTTTCTAATAAAGTCGGGCTTGCCTAACCAACTTCATCCTAGCAAATCTAACTCTCCTTGCTTCAAATATTTTGTACCATCTAACATTGTGATCTATACTCAATTTTCAATCTAGATACTCTCTCGGATCTAGACAACCATCAAAATATGGGGCTTCGACCTTCACATTCCTAAGGATATGCTTATCTTGGTCGAACTGGATATGGTGCGAGTGTGCCCTTATAGGTCAATCTAGTTCTAGGTTCCTACCTCTCTGTCCTATAGGCAATCGGAGAGACTCAAATTTTGATTGTTTCTGCCTAGCTTCTTCTAATACTACTATTCTCTCATTCATGACTTTCATAAAATTTTTCATATCATCAAACTTTTTAGTCAGAGCATTAATGATGGCTGCTGTATTGGGGTCCATGTTGGTGTTGGGTGGAGAAGTAGGATGTTAATACTGGGTAACTAATCTAGTGGTTATGCAAATCTAGGATATAAGAATAAGGTGCAGTAAGAAAATTAAAATGCCTGAGAGTAAATTATGAAATTTAAAGTATGCAAATTTAACTTGTGAGAATTTAAATTGCTGAATTCAAACTAAAGCCCTAATCAACCAGCTCTGATACCAAATTGATGCGGAACAACCCTAATGAAAAGAAAAAGAAACCAATCCTAAAGATCAAGCTTCCTTCTGTTCATCAACAATAAATCATGTCCAGCCAGGGGCATCATTATTCCCAGGACAAATATTATAGTTACCTATACCCTGCTCAGGAGGCATGATTGATTGATACGAAATCAAAACGAGATCAATCTAAATGATGCAGATAAATGCTATTCTAGAGGTCAGTAAACAACTAGCAATAAGAAAGTATATAAACAGATAGTAGAAATTAAATATGCTCATGAGTAAATATAAAAAAAAATATGAATAGAATGAGGGAGAGTAAAATATTAAACCCATGAGAAAATTCAAGAAGATGATAAGAATCCAGATCGTGGTAGTTAAGAAACTATCCTGATTAGGGATCTTAATCTTTTAACCAAATAGATCTATTGATAAAGAATAAGATCTTTACCAACATCGGATCTAATAGAAAAAATAAAAAATCAAAGATCAGCTGAGAAGGAATGAAGGTCCTTGACAACATATGATATATAAAATAAGGGATCACTCTTTTCTCTCATCATGATAGACTGAAATCTGGAGGAGATAGATTTTCTCTTGATGGGATAGGCTTGCATGGATAGATAGTGGAGTCAAATCAGGATTGTAAGAATACTGGATCTCAAGGAGATGAAGATTAAAGGGATAAAAAAGAAAGTGGGCCTCACACCCTCCACTTGTGGAGTGATTTTGGATCTCACACCCTCTCCCTCTCAGAGTGATTAATACAAGTATTTGTGGAGTTTGTATAAAGGTTTATATAGGACCCTAGGGGTCCTATTTCTTTAGGAATCCCTTACCTTTTACAAGGAAGAAATCAGTCCTCCCACAAAAAAGTAAAGCATTATGTCTGATTTTTAAATAAAGTAATCTACCATGAGAAAGAAATTAGCCCTTCAACAAAATAAGTAGGTAGCCAAAAACTCTTAAAAAATTCTAAGAAAGAAATAGAACTCCATGTGGGCGCTTAATGCTTGGCACAACTTGGCATGAGGATCCTTAAGCACGGCACATGCTGGCATGCATATTTCCTCCCTAGGCATGTGGAGAGTTGTGGCTCCAAAGGTGACATAAACAAACCCAATACAAACCCAAGTATCGCCTTATGGATCCAAAAATAAATGCATCAAGATAACTGTTAGAAAATATATCCTAAAGTCAATCGTTTGATGATTATGCTAATTATAAATATATATAAATTGATAAATAATAAAAATTATTTGACTTTTTTCATCACAATGTTACATCTTCTAACGAAGATTGATGCATGGATCACCTCCCTTTAGGATAAATAAGTCTCGAGTATATGGTGTAGAGATAATGGGGTGAAAGTGCAAGTGGTTGTTAGAGAACAACTTATACTGAACGTGACCAACATGAGAAACCACTTGGATGTCTACTTACTCGTCAGTGATTTTTTTGATGCTGCAGTGGTTTGACTGATCTTTTGACCTGCGATGTGTTGGCTATTCATAGCGAGGCTACTTAGTTTGACTGCACATTTTTTTGGTTCCTAGCCATTTGAGCTTTTACTATGTATGTTGGCTATTGTAGGTTCAGATTCACTGTTTGGAGTAGGATGCACCTAGATGGAATCTATCGACCTCGATAGAAAAAGAGAAGTCCTATGCGACTCATAAGACTGAGTTCAAAAAATCTCTGACTAGAGTAAGTGTGAATAGTAGAAAAGAGTTTTCATGAGATTCACAAATGAACTCGAGTCGAGCCAATCTAGCATATGACTGACGATGGGGTTTGACGAGTTCTCCATGACCTCCGTCAAGTCAAGACTCATGATAGAGGAATTGTATCACATGATAACTGTACCTAGGAATTCAATTTTTTATTCTATTAGATTATCACTACATGCTGCTAGGCATCACTGGTGGATCATGAGAACTTACTAAGATCATTTTCAGATCAACAATTTTTGTTGAGGTGAGTTAGAATCATTTAACCACATCGAAAAGAGTTTCAATGATACTGTGATAGAAATCATGGTATGTCTCACTACCAGATAGAATAGAACCTGAGGGGTTATACACAAAAAGAGCATAACATTATCAATGGTTTAGATCATATTTGAATTATCAATTGGATTGATAGTTTAAATTTTAGAAACTACTAATTTGTAATCGTTACAGTTTTGGCAGCTGCTAATTGTTAGCACAGGAACTTAATTGTAAATATTGTAATTTTTTTAGAACTAATTAAATTATAAATTAAGTTTTACTTAATTTAAATTAGATTTAATTTAATTAAACTTAATTTAATTTAATATTAATTAGATTCAATTATCCAAATCAAATTTAGATTTTAAGCTTGATTGGATCAGGCTTGATAGCTTTTTTGAGTTTGACTCGATTCGGACTCGATTTAAATCCGATTAAGGCCCAACTTGAACCAGAAAAACTATAACTCAGAGAGCCTAGATCCATTAAGACTCTCTCTCCAAAAATTATGCCAAGAAAGGAAGAGGGGCATTGTTTTTCTAATCCTTCTTTTCTTGCATGCATGAAAGGGGAGGGGGTGCTAATAGTTGGCAACCCCACCTTATCTGAAATTTTTTTTTCAATTTTTTTTTATTTGAATTTGATTAATAGTTATTTTTTTTAGATTATTTTTATTAATAATTATTTTTTTTTTAGATTTTAGATTATGATTGCATGTTCGTGTCAAGATCCTTACTATAATTTTTAAATCTAATCTGGTACATTAATAAATTAAAAATATTTTAATTTATTTAATTTTATTAAATTTATATTTAGAAAAAAATTTTAAACTACATGTATGAAATTGTAGTAGTTTTGTAACAGTGGTATCAGAGCATAAGTTCTGATACAAACATAAAACCCCTTAGATCTGAAATCTGATTTATAAAAATTAGATCTGAAGTTTAGTTTGATGATCTACTCATTTTGAAATAAGGTTGCTTTGATATAACCCTGTTATACTGAACGATTGTCTTAGAACGATGTAGAACATCGATTAAGGTTAGATCTAAATTTTTTACATGCTGTAATATGATTACAGGTTTATTTTGAATCTGAAATCATTTCAGATCTGGAATAAATCATGAATTATTCAAATCTAAAATTAGTTTTAGATCTAAAAATATTAATTAAGATTTAATTTGGATCTAGTATGATTGTTGAATTTTTTTTTTCATGCATAGATTCAACATTATTGTTCATATATTTTACATGTAAAAGATAATTAGATCTGATTTTTAATTGATTATATATGTGATATGTTAGATTAAATTCTTAGTAACTTAGTAATCGAATTAGGATAGTCACCATAGCCGTCAGGTCATAAGATGATGAAGGGATTAAAGTCCCTCTAATCACTATCGTAGATAGTTAAGAATAAAAACCAACTCAAACTATATAGATAGGGTGAGTCAGGATCATTTCCATAGAGATTTAGTGTTGCTCCTTGAATTGATTTTGATGATTATAAAATATTTGAGGAGATTACTAATGATTTTGGCTTAAAAAAAATTTATTGTTTTTTAGGGGCAAAATCATAATTTTATCAAGTTCTGATTCAAAAACTTCAAGAGCAAGAACAGAAGATTTGTGATCTATTAGAGACAATTTTATACTTTTTGGATAGATATGTTGAGAGAAATTTAAGTTTAAAGAATTGGGTCGACCCCTTGGGTCGACTCCTATCAAAAGGGGCTGAACGACATGTCATTTCTGGCTGGCACACCCAAAGGGGATGACCCCATGAGTTGACCTCTATTTCTGTGCAAGCCAAAGTTACAGAACAGTCAGTTTCTGTTCTGTACCACAGAGGTCGACCCCATGAGTCGACCCCTGTGCAGAGGTCGACCCCATGAGTCGACCCCCTATGATGAAAACTTCCATAATGGCTAGTTTTTAGCTCTTTTTGGCAGTATTTAATGCTCTTTTAATGATCTCCAACGGCTCTATTTTCAGCTCAGATTTATCTCTAGCATCCATTGAAGATAAAAAGGCACTTAAAAGAAGAAAAAAGAAAGATTTTTCAAGCATTCATTTGAATCCTAAGCAAAAAGCCCTCATCAAGAAAAAGAAGCTTTTATTTCAAGTTCACTAACCCCTCAAGAGCTCATTCAAGTCTTCAACAACCTTGAGGATAATCAAAAAAGCTTCTTCCTTATTATGTAAAGTATATTTAAAGTTTTATTTGCTCATTAAAGGAGCTAAAGTTGTATTTCATTGTCTTTAACTTTTATACTCTGTTTTGGTCTTATTTTTGAGTTTTGGAAGGGTTTCAAAATGTGAATAGGTTGATCCGAACTTTGAATCGGATTGTATTAGGTTGATTTGTACTCGAAAACAAATATTCTAGCTTGAGATAGCTAGAGTCAGAGGTACCGACGTTGTATTCTTTTTGAATACGGTTTAGTAGATTTGAATTCTCAAGTAGGAGCTTGAGGAGTGGATGTAGGTGCAAGGTTGGCATCAAACCACTATAAATCTTGATTGTTTATGGCATGCTTACTTGCTTTTTTCCTAAACTTATTTACTTTATTGCATTCTTGCATCTTATTGCTACACCTTGCTTAAATCACTCACTACATATACCTTGCTTAGTATTACTTAATCCTTGTAGTTCTAAATTAACTTTAAAATTTTAAAAACTCAATTCACCCCCCCTCTTGGGTTGCATAGCTGGGCAACAAGTGGTATCAAAACTCGGTGCTCTAGTCCTTTTTTAATTTAACCATCAAAGAGCCAAAGATCTATGGCAACTCAAGTTGGTGCTTCACTAGCCGAGGGGCAGTCCACAAATCGATCTTCACTTTTCAATGGGTCAAACTACACCTATTGGAAAGCTCGGATGAAAATCTTTATCCAAGCACTTGACTATGATATGTGGAGTATCATAGTTAATAGATCACACACACCCACTAAGATAATTGATGGTGTAAAATCAACCAAATTCGAAAGAGAATGGGATGAGGTTGATAAGAAAATGGCTCAACTCAATGCCAAAGCCATGAATATTTTATATTATGCTTTAGATGTTAATAAATTTAATCGTATTTTAACATACATGTCGGCTAAAAAAATATGGGATAGATTAGAAGTAACGCATGAAGGCACTAATCAAGTTAAAGAATCAAAAATTAACATGCTTGTGCACAAATATGAACTCTTTAAAATAGAGCATGAAAAATCAATAACTGAAATGTTTACTCATTTTACAGATATTATTAATGATCTAAAAAATCTTGATAAGTCTTACTCTAACAGCGATTTTGTGAGAAAGATTCTTAGATCTTTACCAAGGACGTGGGAGGCCAAAGTGATCACAATCCAAGAAGCTAAATATTTGAATATTTTACTCTTGGAGGAGCTTCTAGGATCGCTAATGACACACGAGCTAAGCATGAAACAACATCAAGAAGAAGATGTCAAGAAGAAGAGGATAATCACCCTCAAGTCCACTACTCAACTCGATGAAAAATCCAAAGAAATAGAAAATGAAGAGCAAAATAAAGAAATGGCCCTCATCACTAGAAAGTTTAAAAAAATTTTGAAGAAAAAAAAAATAAGGGATGAGGAAGAAGCCACCTACAAAAGGGGAGCATAGCAAGGAGAAGGATAAGAGCAACCCCTTATTTGTTATGAATGTAAGATGTCGGGATACTTTAGATTCAAATATCCATAACTTAAGAAAGGCCCCAAAAAGTACAAAAAAAAAGCTATGGTGGCTACATGGAGTGATAGTGATGAGTCAAGCTCCGAAGAAGAAGAGTCATATGAACAAGCCAACTTATGTCTTATGGCACATGAAAATGAGGTAAATACTAAAACTCCTAATGATTTTAGTTTTGAAGAACTTCAAGAGATATTTTATAATCTAGTTGATGACCTAAAGAAGTTAGGGGTAAAGAACAAAGAATTGAAATCAAAGAATCAATCTTTACTAAAGAAAAATGAGATTATTTCAAATGAAAAACTGATCTTAACACAAAAAAATTTGAACTTTAAAAATAAAATTTCTAAGTTAAAATCTATGATAGAAAAGTTTACTCTAAGTTCTAATAAACTTCAAATGATACCTGATAATCAAAAAGTCTTTTATGATAAAATCGATCTTGGCTACAATCCTCTAAAGAAATAAAAATTTTTGAAAAACATCTTTGTGAACTCATCAAGCAACAAGTTTTCAAATATTACTTACTTTAAATATGGTAAAGAAGGACACAAATCCTATACATGTTTCTTTAGCAAATATGAAAATTCTAATGGAAAAAAAATATGGGTTCCAAAAGAAACTATTGTGACTAACCAAAAAGGACTCAAGAAAATTTGGGTACCTAAAGTCAAAACTTGATTTTTGTATGCAGGTATGTCTTGCATCCCAAGGAACAAATCAAAAATGATATCTTGATAGTGGATGCTCAAGACACATGACCGGTGATGAATTTCAATTCATCACACTTGATGCAAAAGATGGAAGGATGGTCACCTTTGGAGATAATGGCAAAGGAAAGATCATCGATATAGGTAACATTAATATCACTCCCTCCAAGTATATTGAAAATATTTTATTAGTAGATGGTTTGAAACATAAGCTATTAAGCATTAGTCAATTTTGTGATAAAGGGTACAAAGTTATTTTTAAATCTTCATTATGTATAGTAACTAATCCCAATGATGAAGGCATTAAATTTGTTGGGCATAGACATGGTAATATTTATATGATAGATTTGAATGATCTTTCCAAGATAAACATGAAATATCTAGTAGCCTTGAATGTCAAAATTAATGAGACTAGTTGGCTTTGGCACCATAGGCTTACACATATTAGCATGCATTCAATTTCAAAACTTATTAAAAAAGAATTGGTTATCAGTTTACCTAAATTAAATTTTGAAAAGGATAAAATTTGTGATGCATGCCAACTGGATAAACAAACAAAAGTCTAATTCAAATCTAAAAATATTGTTTCAACTTCTAGGCCATTGGAATTATTGCATATGAATTTATTTGGACTCACTAGAACTACTAGTTTAGGTAAAAAATGTTATGACTTGGTAATTATTGATGATTTTTTTCATTTTACATGAGTTTTTTTTGGCACATAAGGATGAAACTTTTCATGTATTCTCAAAATTTTATCGAAGAGTTACTAATGAAAAAGATTTCTCAATTCAAAATATTTGAAGTGATCATGGAACCAAATTTAAAAATTAAGATTTTAAAAAATTTTATGATGAAAAAAATATTGACCATAACTTTTCAGCACCTAAGACACCCCAACAAAATGGGATAGTAGAAAGAAAAAATAGAATCCTTGAAGAAATGGCCCGTACCATACTATGTGAAAGCAACCTCCCAAGATACTTTTGGATGAAAGTAATTAACATGGCATGCTACATTTTAAACTATACTTTAATTAGATCAATTATAAAGAAAATACCCTATGAGCTTTGAAAAGGAAGAAAACCAAACATTGTATTTTTTTTCATATTTTTGGTTGTCGATGTTTTATTTTGAACAATGGTAAAGAGAGATTAAAAAAATTTGATGCAAAATTTGATGAAGCTATTTTTCTTGGTTACTCCTCTTCTAGCAAAGCTTTTAAAGTTTTCAACAAAAGAACTTTAGTAGTAGAGGAGTCAATACATGTTATTTTTGATGAGACTAATGATCTTCCTTCAAGAAAGTATGAAGGTATTGATGATGCAGATCCTCTTATAGAAGGAATGAAGGAGCTCATCCTAAAAGACTCAATAATTCAAAATGAAGAAGAAAATGAAAACAAACAAGATGATGAAGGTGAAGAACAACAAGAACAATCTCAAGGTATAAATGATCTACCCAAAGAATGGAGGTATGATCACAATCACCCCAAAGAACTAATCATTGGTGATCCTACACATGGAGTAAGAACTCATTCTTCACTTACAGATGCATACAATCATTTTGTATTTGTTTCTCAATTTGAACCTAAAATCATAGATGAAGCTGAAAAAGATTATAATTGGATAAATACAATACAAGAAGAACTTAATCAATTCAAAAGAAATAATGTATGGACTTTAGTATCGAGACCTAAAAATTATTCTGTAATTAGCACAAAATGGGTATATAGGAATAAATTGGATGAACATAGAAATATGATTAGGAATAAAGCAAGATTAGTTGCAAAGAATTATAATCAAGAAGAGGAAATTGATTTTGATAAGACATTTGCACCTGTTGCTAGATTAGAAGTAATTAGGCTTTTACTTGCATATGCATGCTTTATGAACTTTAAGTTATTCCAAATGGATGTCAAAAGTACTTTTCTAAATGGTTATATTACTGAAGAAGTATATGTAGAACAACCCTCCAGTTTTGAAAATCATGCTTTTTCTAATCATGTTTTCAAATTAAACAAAGCTTTGTATGGTTTAAAATAAGTACCTAGGGCTTGGTATGAAAGGTTAAGTAAATTCTTGCTTAATAATAGTTTTTCAAAAGAAAATGTAGATACAACCTTTTTTATTAAAAAAAATCATGATGATATCTTACTTGTACAAATATACGTTGACGATATTATATTTGAATCTACTAATGAAACTCTTTGTCAAGATTTTGCTAAGCTCATACAGAGAGAGTTCAAGATGAGCATAATGGGAGAACTTATATTCTTCCTCAAACTTCAAATCAAATAAACAAAGAAAGGGATCTCCATCATCCAAAGCAAGTACACAAGAGAACTACTCAAAAGATTTGGAATGGAGAGCTTCAAAGCAATTGGTACATCCATAAGCCCATCATGTAAGCTTGATAAGGATGAAGGAGATAAAAATATAGACTCAAAACTTTATAGAGACATGATTGGTTCTTTATTGTATTTAACTGCTAGTAGACCAGATATTATGTTTAGTGTTTGTTTATGTACTCGCTTTCAATCAAATCCAAAAGAATCACACTTAAATATAGTTTAAAAAATTTTAAATATTTAAAAGGTACACAAACTCTAGGATTATGATATTCTAAGGACTCATCAATTGACTTAATAGGATATTCAGATGTCAATTTTGCTGGATATAAATTAGATAGAAAAAGTACTAGTAAAACTTGCCAATTTCTTGGAGTTAACTTAATCTCTTGGCTTAGCAAGAAGCAAAATTCGGTAGCACTGTCTATGGTCGAGGCCGAATACATTACAGTCGAAAGTTGCTGTGCTCAAATCCTGTAGATTAAGCAATAACTTGAGGACTTTGGCATCAAACTCAATGAAACTCCCATAAGATGTGATAACACTAGTGCCATTAATCTAACTAAAAATCTAATTCATCATTCTAGATCAAAATATATTGAAATTAGATATCATTTCATAAGAGAACATATCCAAAATAAAGATATAATTCTTGATTATGTATGTACTAAAAAATAATTGGCTGATATCTTTACCAAGGCCCTAAGTGAAGATAGATTTTGTGAAATTAGGAGAGAATTAGGAATCCTTGATCTTTCAGCTTGAGTATCTTTTTGATTTCAAGTTCAATTTGCCAAAAATTTATTCAACCAATTTATTTTTTAGCTAAATTTATATCTCTCCTTTCTTAAAAGCTCAAAATTATCCTTCAAATGATCAATCTCTCAAATAGACACCCTTCCTTCAAGTTTCAAGCTTTTTCAAAATCTCTCCATCATTTTTTTTAATTTTTTCTTGCCATGAGTCGACCCCCAGGGTTGATCCTAGGGTAAACTTGTAATTTTTTTTAAACCCATCAGGCTCTGTTTTATTGGGATTTCTCCGATTGTAAAGAGCTGACCCCTTTGCCGTTCGCCTTCCCCATTCCACCGAACAAGATCACCTCCCTCTTCACTCTCATCTCAAAATCTCACTTCCCATCGGATTTTCCCCTTTAAATCACCCCTTTAGGATTTAAATCTCTCTTCTCTTTCTTCTTCGTTTGGGCGGTTCGAGCTTACCCTAGCTTCAAACCTTCTTTTCCAAACCAACCATCTATCTCCCCAAAATCTTTGCTTTTCCTTAAAATTTCTTCCACTCTACCCCTCATCAAATCTCCCAGGCTGTTTGCAAGTCTCTCATGTCTAAAATGGCTCCTAAATCAAAGCTACCACAGAGAAGAAAATCTGTTCGATGGTTAGAGGAAGATGTGCATACAAAAAGAATGACAGCCGAGCCCTCTTCTACTCCAACCCCTGCTCCAAGTCCTGCTCCAGCTTTTACACAGTCCCCACTCAGCCCAAGCAAGATACCTCTCTCCAATCGAAAAGTGAAACTCGGGAAGAATATAGACTTTAAGTTTTTTGAAAAAGAAGGATTCTCTATTGGATCAAAGATTAAAAATCAAGGATGGAAGTTTTACTGTTTATTAAAAGAAAATACGTATGTTGATTTAGTCAGAAAATTCTATTTAAATTTGAGTTACTTCAATGAAATAGTAAAATCTTTGGTGAAAGAGGTTAATATAATTCTTGATCCATTGCACTTGGGATAAATCTTACACTTGCCTTGTGAAGGCTATACTCATATGGAGCTCCCAATCAAAGAAGAATGATTAAGTGCTATCTTAGGGAGGGCATTTACTAGAAACTTGAATAAATTAGAAGCAAAAATTCTTTCGATTGAGATGAGGCTTTTACATCACATGGTAACCAAACTTTTTGTCCCTAGGAGTGGCAAGCATGATCTCTTATCTGGTAGGGATATTTGGATCATATACCATGTAATCACCGAGACCCCCTTGAACCTTCTTGCTTTGATATTTGAGGCCATGAGAGAAACTCTAAATAGGTTTAAGACTCACTTGCCTTATGGTATGGCACTCACCCTGGTCTTTAGGAGGTTCGGAGTCTATTTTGAGGGGGAGGCAGTCACCAAGTTATCACACTCTGACACCATCAACCGCCACACACTGCATCGCATGGGTTTCTCAAAGACTGATGGTGGTTGGTCAAAGGGTGTTGAGGAGAGAGCTGAGGAGAGGGCAGAGGAGGAAGGACCGTCTTCACCTCCTCATGATCATAGGGCATCTCCTGATATTCAGTTCATATCTAATCATGAGGCTGTTCCCTCAGAGTCTGTGAGGAGGCATATTTCTGTACCATAGTCTGGGAGCAAAGTAGATCTTTCAGAGGTCAGACTTGCAGACGATCAGATTGAGTTGATGTCCCAACGTGTTGCTTCCATTTTATCTCAGCAGTTTGCCACCTCAGGCTTTGCTCAGAGGATGTCATCTCAGGCTATTTCAAACCAGACCTTGATCCCTCATATCTCTACTGTCTTTCAGATGCTTATAGCTCAGTCTGTATGACTTGAGGAGCTTGAAGGATGTGTTCTGAGACTGACGGATAGAGTTCTAAATTTGCAAAGGCAAGTATTAGCCTTAGTCCATCCCCAACCGTATGAGGACATCATGGAGGTCTCCCACTTGTCTGCAGAGGTGGCTAGGCTTCGAGGAGTTTTACAAAGTGGATTTGATTTTTTGAGGAGAGAGATCAAGGGCTCCAATGAGACTATCTCTACTCAGATTGGTGCCTTGATGTAGTCCATGACAAGAGCTGTGGAATAATTGGACACCATCAGACTTTCTCTCCTAGCACAGTCCATAGCTTCCCAGGCTTCAGGATCTTCTCACCCTTCTGCTCGTGCTAGTACTTCTACCCATGGTCGAGGCAGACGAGGTTGAGGACATGCCCGTGGCTTTGATCTTGAGTCTTCTCATCATATCTCTGACTCTTCTGATGCCTCTAGCCATGACATCTATTAGATCTAGCATAGTTAGTCTTTTATGTCTAGGTTCTAGCTTATGGCCTTTATAATTGTTGGCTGATTGACTCATGGATAGTTGTTTATTTGTTATCCATAATTTTTGTATGACCTATGTACTTTGACTTGACTCGTATGTATTGTGACACACAAGTCACATGTTGGATATATATATATATATATATATGCTTTTATCTTCTATGAATGTCTTCGGATTTTTTTTTTAATGGTCTCAATTGAAATGTCTTAATTCTATGTTATGAAGAATGCTTATTATGAATGATAATATCTTCTATATGAGCAAATTGAAATGCCCTTTATGATTGCTATAGTGAGGGGGAGTCTCTTTCATTTTTTTTCCTTAAAAAGTGAGAAAAATGATCTTAATTGATGTAGTCAAAAAGTGAGAGTAGAGAAATAAAATCGAGCAATAAGCAAAATTGTCAAACCAAATTTATCAAAAGAAAATAATCTTATAAGCTATCTTAAAACTAATCTTTAAACTACTCATAATGCTTACTATTCAAATAATTAACTATAATATTTAAGTGATGCATCTTCATAAATTTGAAATTTTTAATCAATACTTTATATATATTATATGCTATATTTTATTTTTGCTCAAACATTTTATCATCATCCAAAAGGGGGAGATTGTTGCTTTTTGAATTGATTTTGATGATTATAAAATATTTGAGTGGATTACTAATGATTTTGGTTTGAAAAAAAAATTATTGTATTTCAGGGGTAAAATCATAATTTTATCAAGTTCTGATTCGAAAGCTTCAAGAGCAAGAATAGAAGATTTATGATCTATTGGAGGTAATTTCATACTTTTTAGATGGATATGTTGAGAGAAATTCAAGTTTAAAGAATTGGATCGACCCCCTGGGTCGACTCCTGTCAAAAAGGACTGAACGGCATGCCATTTCTGGGTAGCACACCCAAAGGGGATGATCCCATGAGTCGATCTCTATTGTTGTGCAAGCCAAAGTTGCAGAATAGTCAGTTTTTATTCTGTACCACAAAGGTCGACCCCATGAGTCGACCACTGTGCAGAGGTCGAACCCCTATGATGAAAACTTCCATAACGGCTAGTTTTCAGCTCTTTTTGATAGTATTTAATGCTCCTTTAATGATCTCTAATGACTCTATTTTTAGTCCAGATTTATCTCTAGCATCTATTAAAGATAAAAAGATACTTAAAGGAGGAAAAAAGAAAGGTTTTTTAAGCATTCATTTGAGCCCTAAGCAAAAAGCCCTCTTCAAGAAAAAAAAGCTTTTATTTTAAGTTCACCAATTCCTCAAGAGCTCATTCAAGTCTTCAACAACCTTGAGGATGATCAGAAAAGCTTCTTCCTTGTTGTGTAAAGTGTATTTAAAGCTTTATTTGCTCATTAAAGGAGCTAAACTTGTATTTCATCATCTTTAACTTTTAAACTCTATTTCGATCTTGTTTTTGAGTTTTGGAAGGGTTCCAAAATGTGAATAGGTTGATCCGAACCTTGAATCGAATTGTATTGAGTTGGTTTGTACCCGAGAATAAGTGTTCTAGTTTGAGATAGCTAGAGTCGGAGGTACCGATGTTGTATTCTTTTTGAATACGGTTTAGTGGATTTGAATTCCCAAGTAGGAGCTTGGGGAGTAGATGTAGGTACAAAGTTGGCTCCAAACCACTATAAATCTTAATTGTTTGTGGCATGCTTAC
Source organism: Elaeis guineensis (assembly GCF_000442705.2). Lineage (NCBI taxonomy): Eukaryota > Viridiplantae > Streptophyta > Magnoliopsida > Arecales > Arecaceae > Elaeis > Elaeis guineensis. The sequence continues at coordinate 60,296,079 of NC_025998.2, read as the reverse complement.
TTGCTCTCTTCCTAAACTTATTTACTTTCTTGCATTCTTGCATATTATTGCTACACCTTACTTAAATCACTCACTATATGTACCTTGCTTAGTATTACTTAATCCTTGTAGTTCTAAATTAACTTTAAAATTTCAAAAATCCAATTTACCCCCCTTCTTGGGTTGCATAACTGGGCAATATTTAGGGTGATTATCTTTTTTTTAAAAAAAATAAAAAAATTTGATTGTAGAAGGATTAAAAAATTAGACTAACAAAAATTAAATTAAAAGTGTAAGTTAATTTATGAAATAAGTCAAAAAAATAATCCAGAAATTTCAAATCCACTATGCAAATTAGATTTATTTTTTTTTATGTTGCAATATTAATTCTTGTGATTAAGATATTAGTATAGCTTATCACTAAGAGGTATGGACTGTATCAATAGATCATAACTCAACCTATCAGAATATAAACTATCTAAATTTAATTACAAGATATAAGATTTAATCTAACATACCACGATCTATCTCTCCTAAGCATGTACCATATCGAGAGATCAAGATATATTAATAGAGGGTATAGGCCGTGTAGGTTAGATCAATACCTTAGAAAAATAAAAAGATATAAAATAAAAGTATAATTTTATTGCATAAAAATTAAATATAAAAAAAAAATTATTTACAGGCTTCATCGTATTTCTGGATTGAAGGGATTTAGCCATGCATCAAGATCTCTAGCTCCATATTTTCTCAATTTTTGATCTCTAAAGTTCTTTAATTTTTTTCTCCATTTTTTTCTTGATTTTCCTTTGATTTTTTCTTCCTCCCATATTTATTCTTGGATCTCCTATTTATAGGTAAATTTTTCATCTTTTTTTGATAGCAAAAGGAGTCTCAAAACCCTTAGAATCGTATTATTATTGTAGAAATTATTTCTAGCCATCGGATCATATTTTGACCATCCAGATCTACCCAAAAATCAATGTTTAAATCCTTATCAGGGTCGAATGCATTCTCAGCCATCCGATCGCACTCTAGATTGAATTTTGGCCATTGGATCATGCAGTTTATCTCCTTAACACAGTCGGGATCGATGCTAACCATTGGATCGAAGTCCAGATCAATTTCCAACCATCGGATTGCGCAAAGAATCTTCCACCCATCATGGATCGCATCGTGGATCGTGAAGCTATTCTGTGGATCGTGCCCTTGAATCTTTGGATCGAGCGACTGGTCCACCATTCACTGAAGGTAATAAAATTTATTTTTTAAGATATTTTTACTTGATTTTTTCTCTAATTTTTATCTAAAAAAATAAAAAAAATATGTATTAATTTTTTTATAAATTTTATATTATTTTGATGTTTAAATTACTCAATAAACTCAACATCTATTTTTATAAATATACTCTAATTTTATTTTTTTTAAAAATTATTTATTTTTACAAAAAAATCTAATTTATTCACGAAATTAGATTTTTAAGAAGATGTTAGCACCATAAATTATCAAAAATATCTTTAATAAATATAAAAATATATCACTTATCACACCCTCCAACTTAAATTTTGCTCGTCCTCAAGTAAAGAAAGAATTTAAAATGAAGTACTTTTTAACTTAAAATTTCAAATTTTACCAAATAATTTTCAAAAAGACCATTGATATTCAGTAAAGCATGAGCGAGGTATGTCATTGGAGTTTTAGAAATAAGTTCATAGAAAATAAACTCTTCTTTAATACTGGTAAAAAAATTTAAAAATATTTAAAAAGAATTGTTTAAGTTCTAAACTTAACTCTTTATTGAGTTTTCTTAATATTTGATCTCTCAATATCTCACAAACTCTCTAATCTGTACATCAATTTTTTTAAAAAATACTTAATTTATCTCGATTCTTAAGTATAATCAGGTGCTTAAATACTAAACACTAACTTACTTGAGGATTTAAAAATTTAAAAATTTTTATTATTCTCTCCCTCCAACTTAATCGACATTGTCCTCAATAGAGTAGAAAAAATGAAGGGTGCATAAAAAGAGAAAAAAAAAAGAAGAGATGTCACTTGATCCAGATGTCTTTTCAAAATTAATTCTCCCCCCAACTTAGTCAATTTTATCTTCAAATCCCTACAAAAGATATGAAGCAAGCCTCGATTAACCTAAACAAAATACAAAAAAAAGCAAAAGTAAAAGCTGGAACTGGGTTGCCTCCCAAAAAGTGCTAAGTTTATTATCTTCAGACAGACCAAATTATTGATAGATGCTTCCACATAGAGTGGTTCTTTATTCTTAAAAAAATGAAGACCACTTAAAATAAAATAAAAAAAAATAGGTTGCCTCTCAGAAAGTGCTAAATTTAACGTCTTCAGCCAAACGTTAAAAGAGTGCCTATCCAATTTTTGTCCGAATCTTAACATGGATCTGTAATTCTCTATATGATTCAGGCTCTTCCTCAAAGTATTTTTTGCTTGAGACCATTATGTGACTCATTCTCCTGATAACTAATAATTCTTTTTCTATAATTAGATCTAGGTATAACTTAAGTACTAGTCAGGGTTTTAAGAGACCTAGATCCATATACTCGATGTGCTGAGAGAGTATTTTTGGATCTCTTATTGTTGTCTCTTTCTTTTTAAGTAGAGATTCAACCAGTGTCATGAGAGAGTTTTAGTTAGATTTAATATTTGTAGGTTAGTAATCAAGTTATGCAGTTAATCTTAGCTAAGGGTAATCCTAAATCTAGACAGCTTCTAACTGTCAAAGTTGCCTTTAAGTACTCCAGATAAAAGACTAGCCACTCAACTGGCCAGATAAGTATAAGATTGGTGGGGGTCCCCCCATCGCTTTTCTTAGACACCAACTGAGTTGGTCAGATAAGTGAACGAAACTAATTAAATAACCACCTTCCTTCAGGATGTAGTCTCTGAATCACTTTTCTAGACACCAGTCAAACTGACTAACCCTAATCCAGTCCAACTCTTAGGATCTCGTGTCCTATTGAGCTTGAGAGTCTTTAGGGGCCAATGTCTAATTGATTTTAGGTTAAAATTTAAGTCAATGCAATATGAAGGATAGTGGTTTGTGGGCCAAAGAAAGGTGATGAAATCTCCACCTTATCTTATTTAGGATTTGTATCCTTAAGATATTTTATAAAATTATACAATGCAAGAAAAAAAGATGGCCAAATTTGATAGTTAATCAAGAGTAAATTGATTTATTTTACTTTTTAAGTTTTGTGATTAAGTATCTAATTCCCTAAGTAGATTATGAGGTGTCAATGCAGAGATTTTTTTTTTTTTTAGAAGAAAGTAACTTTGACTAAGGAGCTAAGCAAGTTAGAAAGTAAATAAAAAGAAACTAAGAATAAGACTAAAAAAAAATTTTTTGATAAAAAAAAATTATGCCTAGATTTTTGACAATGGTGCCAAAATTTAATTACTATTGTAGATGGTCAAGAATAAAAACCAACTCAAACTATATAGATAAGATGAGTCAGGATTGTTTCCACAGGGATTTAGGGTGATTATCTTTTTTTTTAAGAAGAAATAAAGAGAATTGATTGTAGAAGGATTAAAAAAATAGACTAACAAAAATTAAATTAAAAGTATAAATTAACTTATGAAAGAAATAAGTCAGAAAAATAATCTAAAAATTTCAAATTCACCATGCAAATTAAATTTATTTTTTTTTATGTTGCAATATAAATTTTTGTAATTAAGATATTAGTATAGCTTATCTCTAAGGGGTACGGACTGTATCAGTAGATCACAACTCATTCTATCAAAATATAAACTATCTAAATTCAATTACAAGATATAAGATTTAATCTAACATACCATGATCTACTCTCTTAAGCACGTACCATATCCAGAGATCATGGCACATCAATAGAGGGTATAGGCCGTGTAGGTTAGATCAATATCTCAAAAAAATAAAAAAAAATATGAAATAAAAATATAATTTTATTATATAAAAATTAAATATAAGAAAGAAAATAAAAATTCATTTACAAGCTTTGTTGGTGCAGAATTTCATCGAAGACGGAGAAGCTGGAGTCGGGATGACCGCGACCGCCGTCGGGACCTATAAGGAAAGTCTAAACCAGAGTTGGGGGTGCTTCGGCAAGATCCTCCGATGCTCAAGTCAGTACTCTGCTTCAACAAAAATGGAGTGCTCGAGAGAAAATTTTAGCAGAGTAAACCGGAGTTGGGGGTGCTCCGACAAGACCCTCCGACGCTCAAGTCAGTACTCTGCTTCAACAGAAATGGAGTGCTCGAAAGAAAATTTTAGCAGAATTTTGAGATAGAGTTTAGAGCCTAGAGAAGAACGTATCTGAGGGTCCTTATTTATAGACGGAGAGCGTAACCAATTAACAGCGACGTTCGTAATCACCTGGTAGTGGGCTGTTCAAAGCCGCCTAGAGTTTGTTATAGAGAGTAGTGGTGTCAGGGGTCGTTCAGGGCCACGTGGAGTTGGTTACGGAGAGTGGAGTGGTGGCCATTATCATGACTTGCCAGAGAGTAGTGGAGCCACACGAAATTTGTTGCAGAGAGTGGAGCAGGGTAGCAGCCCTCGTCGTGGCTTGCCAGAGAGTGGTGGAGCCGCATGGAATCCATTGCAGAGAGTGGAGCAGGATAGCGGCCCTCATCGTGGCTTGCTAGAGAGTTCAGATCTGTCAGCTGAAGCTCGACTGGGATGTCTGATGGAGCAAAATGGCTCTCTGTCTCATCGATCTAGGAGAAGCTCGGATATTTCTGAGGTCACTGATGAGTCTACTGTTGTTGGAGGCCTTGGGCACTGAGGCTACAAGTGAGAACCATCTGCTGTAGAGACTTGGATGAAGACTTTCAGTTGGCGAAGTCCGATAGGAGCCCAATTGCTCGAGAAGTCCGTCTGGGATTTGTCTGGTGTGGAAGCTCTCTGAAAATTATCCATCGAAGAAGTCTGATTTCATGAGGAACTTGGCGGAAGGTCGACCGACAATGGACCTCGATTGGCATTGGAGAGGTTCGGCAGACACTAGAGGTGATTGGCCGTTGTAGAAATCCAGCTGCTGGAGTCCGTCCGTTGTAGAAGTTCGTCCGATATCCATCCACTATGGAAGTTCGGACGGAGTCTGATCCTTGTAGAAGGCTGAAAGGAGGCCGCTTATTATAGAAGCTCGGTCGAAGATCGACTGTCATGGGAGCTCGGAGTAGCGATCTGGCCGATGGGTCCTGTCCCATTGTAGAAGTTCATTTGGGATTCGGCTACGAAGAAGCTCGGCTGAAGTCTACCTGTAATGAAAGTTCGGAAGAAATGTGTTTATAGTAGGGGCTCGAATGGAATTTGCTCACAGTAGAGATCCGGAGCAGACCGCTCGCTGTAGGAGTTTGGAGTAGACCGCTCGCTGTAAGAGTTTAGAGTAGACCGCTCGTAGTAGAGGTTCGGAGTAGACCGCTCATAGTAGAAGTTCGGCTCTCACAGGAGTCCGGTTGGAATCTTAAAGGTAGTCGACCGCCGTAGAAACTCGAATGGAGTTCGATTATCATAGAAACCTCGTTGTCGAAGAAGCTCGGATATTGATGAAGTTCGAAAGAAATTCGGAGTAGGGTCGTCTACGGTCGGAAGATGTCCGGAAGGGATTCAGAGAATAGTTGATTACTGTAGAAGGTCGGCTGGCAGTGAGGCCCAGAGAGCTTTTGGGGCGGCCCGATAGATGAATGGAGAAACTCATTGCCGGAGAAGTTCGGAAGGGTTGGTCTTTTACAGACTTCGATCGGGGGGTATTTTATACCCAACACCAGTCCCCCTACTTCTGAGTTTGGGTTCCGAATGAAAGAAGTACAGAGAAATTCTCATGGCTGAAGTTGCCCCCCTCGATTGCCGTACACGGAGGTTGCCAGATATTTTGGCATTCGGCATGCTGGTACTAGAGCCTTTTTGAAAAAGATTTCTTCTTTTTGCAATTCCTGCCAGAGCGCTGCCCCAAGTACGAGGTAATAATGGTTTTACTAATTGTCGGCCACCTTCAGCCGCTTGCCACGGCAAGTGGACCACGCGGCGGCCATGGACTGGCCAGAGGAGTCCTGCAGTCATTATTGCTTCGGACCCCGTCGCCTATTTAAACCCGTCTTCCCCCTTTGGGGATTTCACTTTGCATGGAAGTTTCTTCGGTCTTTCCCTCTTGGCCTTAGGCATCCTTCGAGTCATCCTCATCTCTGCATCCCTGCATCCCTCATATCAGCCTAGGTTAGCCTCAGAACTTTCTCTGCTTTCGCAGTCCTGTTCATAGACTATACCGATCATCCTTCATTGCAGATATGGGCACGGATGCAGCTCGGATGTTGGCCCAGAATCTCAAAGCCCATGAGCGGGAAGGCGCTGCAACTTTCGGGTCGGCAAAGAAGGCGAGGGTAGAAGAGACAGATCCGACCGTATTTCACCTTGATCATCCAGAGGCCGCGCTTAGGCACATCTTCGACTGTGAGTGCTTCCCGGTGTGCGTCATTGTGTGGGGAAACCTGACCTCTGAAAGAAGGTCATGCCCGCCGTCACTATGAGGGGGAACCTGACCTCAGAAAGAAGGTCATACCCACCGTCATTGTGAGGCAGCGGAACCCATGGTGTGAAAAAGATGGCATCTTCATGTACTTTGAAGATAATGCTGGAGTAATTGCCAAAAAGGGGGTTGGAAGAAGTCAGGTACTTAAAGTAATCCTCGACGATGGCCGAAACCAAGAGTTCGAAGTCTGATGAAGTCGAGCTTCCTTAGAACTTTTCTCCTCTCTTTTTTTTTTTCATGTATTTTTTTTCTTCTCTGGTCATTTCTCTTTTTGTTTTTGGCTTTCAAGGCTTTGTAATGTGTACTTCACCAATGAAATGGAAATAAAATTGTCTATTACCTTGTCTATTCTGGTATTAAATGGTTGTTTACCGAACTTCCTTTGTCTTCCATCTCATTTGGCGTCGGCGTAATTTATAATTCCTCATCTGTTCTTGCTTCGAGTCATCATTTATCGAACTTCTTTTGTCTTCCATCTCGCTTGATGTCGGTATTGTTTGAAGGTTCCTGATCGTCGCTGTATTGATTTGCCCTTGGGGACTGGAGATTTTCGACAAGGGTTTTCTTCCTCATTGAGATGAGGTCCCTTGAGTCTCGGCCTTCAAAGGCTTCGTAACGCACACTTTACTAATGAAATGAAAAGAAATTTTTTTCATTACCTCATCTATTCTTGCTTCGAGTCATTGTTTACCGAGCTTCTTTTGTCTTTCATCCTATTTGATGTCGACGTTGTTTGAAGATTCCTGGTCGTCGCTATGCTGATTCGCCCTTTGGGACCAGAGATTTTTGACAAGGGTCTTCTTCCTCATTGAGGTGAGGTCCCCTGAGTCTCAGTCTTCAAAGGCTTCATAACGCACGCTTTACTAATGAAATGAAATGGAATTTTTCTCTTTACCTCGTCTATTCTTGCTTTGAGTCATTATTTACTGAGCTTCTTTTGTCTTTCGTCCTGTTGGACGTCGATGTTGTTTGAAGATTCTTGGTCGTCGCTGTGCTGATTCGCCCTTTGGGACTGGAGATTTTCAACAAGGGTCTTCTTCCTCGTTGAGGCGAGATCCCCTGTGCCTTTGATGTAGTTCATTTTTCACTTATCGCTGGCGTAGTTCATCATTTTCTCTTTTCATCTCCTCTTTTCTTCTATGTTCGAGTGAGGGTCTTCCCTCTGCTCTTGACGGGGTCATGAGAGTATAGAGGGGTCATTGAGGAGGCTTTCCTCCTTGTCCGATCTTGATCGATCGAGCCTTTGTTTGTGTCAGGATGAGGTTCTCCTCTTGTTCCCGACAGTCAGTTTCAGCTCATGTTAGGACGAGGTTCTCCTTCTGTTCCTAACAGGGTTGTGGGGGCATGCAAGGGCCGCTGCAAGGGCCTCTCCCCCCATCTAGTCTTTAAGTAACCAGGCCTTCAACTTTGCTCATGTTAGGATGAGGTTCTCCTCCTGTTCCTAACAAAGCTGTGGGGGCACATAAGGGCTGCTGCAAGGGCCTTTCCCCCTATCCGATCTTTAAGTAACCGGGCCTTCGACTTTGCTCATGTTAGGATGAGGTTCTCCTCCTGTTCCTAACAAGACTGTGGGGGCACATAAGGGCCATTGCAAGGGCCTCTCCCCCCATCCGATCTTTAAGTAACCGGGCCTTCGACTTTGCTTATGTTAGGATGAGGTTCTCCTCCTGTTCCTAACAAGACTGTGAGGGCACATAAGGACCATTGCAAGGGCCTCTCCCCCCATCCGATCTTTAAGTAACCGGGCCTTCGACTTTGCTCATGTTAGGACGAGGTTCTCCTCCTGTTCCTAATAAGACTGTGGGAGCACATAAGGGCCGTTGCAAGGGCCTCTCCCCCATTCGATCTTTAAGAAATCGAACCTTCGTCTTTGCTCATGTTAGGACGAGGTTCTCCTCCTGTTCCTAACAAGGCTGTGGGGGCACATAAGAGCCATTGCAAGGGCCTCTCCCCCCATCCGATCTTTAAGAAATCGGACCTTCATCTTTGCTCATGTTAGGATGAGGTTCTTCTCCTGTTCCTAACATGCTTAATTTCATTTGCATGGGGGAGTTACTTCCTGTCGTTAAAAGCTTATGCTAAAAGAAAAAATATGTGAATATGAAAGAAATTTTTATTTAGGGCAAAGTTGTTGGTAATACATTCGTAGATTTTTCGAATCCTATAGCCAAGGAAGGTCTGCTCCCCGTTGGGGTCCTCCTGAGATGGAGTTGATAATCCCAATCGGAGGTCGATCTTCAGGTTGCTCTTCCCTCCTTGGAGGCTTTGGCTGTGGCAGGGCCCTAGGCCGATCTTCTCTTCCTTCAGGTCGGCATCGAATGAATCTATCGAGCTGACCTCATTTGATGAGCTCCTCGATCTCGTCTCGGAGATGAATATACTCCTCTGTGTCGTGGCTGTGGTCACGATGGTAGAGGCAGAACTTGTTAGGATTGCGCTTCCCAAGGTGTGTGCGCATCTTTTTCGGCCTTGGCAGCTGCTCCCTGACCTCCATCAGCACCTGAGCTTTTGGAGCATTGAGAGGGGCGTAGCTGCGGAATCTTCCCGGAGGAGAGCTCTGCCGAACTCTGCGGTCTGGGCTTCTCTACTTATGGGCCCAGGGAGGAGTCTGGACACACTTGTGTCCAGAGAGAGTTTGGGAATGTGGCCGAGCTTCACTCGGCCTTTTTTCAACTACGGGCTTGCTAGAGTCTCCCGCCTGCCGCTGCTTCATGGCCTCCTCATCCTTCATCTTGAAGGCTTCTTCCGCTCGGGCATATCCTTCGGCCCGAGCCAGTAAATCAGCAAAGTCCCTGGGATATTTCTTTTTCAGGAAAAATAGAAGATCATTTTTTTGAAGATCGCCCTTCAGGGCGGCCATCACGATCGATTGGTCCAAGTTTCGGACCTCCAACGCGGCGACGTTAAAGCGGTTGACGTAGGCTCGGATGGATTTTCCCTCCCTTTGCTTGATGTTGATGAGGGACTCCGAGCCTCTCTGAGGATGCCGGCTGCTAACAAAATGAGCCACAAACTGGTGGCTCATCTAGTCAAAGGAGAAGATGGTACCCGACTTCAATGCTGAGTACCAGTTCCTTGCTGCTTCCTTCAGAGTGGATGGAAAAGCTCGACACAGGATGGCGTCTGATGCACCATGGAGCAGCATCATTGTCCGGAAGGCCTCCAGGTGGTCAACCAGATCCGAGGTCCTGTCGTAGCTTTTGAATTGGGGAAGCTTGAAGTTTGGCGAGATCGGTTCCTGTATGATCATTTGAGAGAAAGGAGGGTCAGTGCAGATGTCCTCACCATAAGTAGGGGGAGCATGGCGGAGCTCTTCGAATCGCCGGTTCATCTCCTGGAGCCTTCGATCCAGGAGGTCCTCTCGACTGCGAGTCTCGAGGATCTTCTGGTAGAGCAGAGGTAGGGATCCTCCAAGAGAAGAATCATGATCAGACTGAGGGCTCTCCACCCTCGGATTCCCCTTTCTGGGGAAGACAGGACGACTGGCCTAAGTGGCCCGCCCTACTGTCAGGTCTTGGAACTCCGACGATGCCCTTTCTAACCGCACTGACACGTGCGATTGTTGCTGCTGCTGCTGCATGGCCTGCACCGCTTCGGTGAGGCCTCTGACTTACTGAACCAGTAGGTCGAACTGCTTCATACCGACCGTCGTTGCCGGAGGAGGAGGAGCCTGAGAAACTGGAGGCGAGGCCAGAGCCTGAGATCTGGCCGCGGAGGTCGTGGATCGCCTGGTAGATGCCTTTCGGAGAGGCATCAGGTGAAGATCTAGTAGGGGAAGGAGAAGAGAACGTCGGAGAAGATGATTGGAGGCAATCCCGTTGAGCACTCCTTCAAGAATAAGGGTACTGTGAAGACACAGTACCCTTCTTCTAGCGCCAATTCTGTTGGTGTAGAATTCCACCGAAGCCGGAGAAGCTGGAGTCGGGATGACTGCGGCCGCCATCGGGACCTGCAAGGGAAGTCTAAATTGGAGTTGGGGGTGCTCTGGCAAGACCCTTCGATGCTCAAGTCAGTACTCTGCTTCAACAGAAATGGAGTGCTCGAGGAAAAATTTTAGCAAAGTTTTGAGATAGAGTTCAAAGCCTAGAGAAGAACGTATCTGAGGATCCTTATTTATAGACGGAGAGCATAACCGATTGACAGCGACATCTGTAACCGCCTGGTAGTGGGCTGTTCAGAGCCGCCTGGAGTTTGTTACGGAGAGTAGTGGCATCAGGAGTCGTTCAGGGCCACGTGGAGTTGGTTACGGAGAGTGGAGTGGTGGTCGTTGTTGTGACTTGTCAGAGAGTAGTGGAGCCACGTGAAATCCATTGCAGAGAGTGGAGCAGGGTAGCGGCCCTCATCGTGGCTTGCCAGAGAGTGGTGGAGCCGCGTGGAATCCATTGCAGAGAGTGGAGCAGGGTAGCGGCCCTCATCGTGGCTTGCCAGAGAGTTTGGATCTGTCAGTTGAAGCTTGGCTGGGATGTCTGATGGAACGGAATGGCTCTCTGTCTCATCGATCCAGGAGAAGCTCAGATATTTTTGAGGTCACTGACGAGTCTACTATTATCGGAGGCCTTGGGCACTGAGGCTACAGGTGAGAACCATCTGCTGTAGAGACTCGGATGAAGACTTTCAGTTGGCGAAGTCTGATAGGAGCCCAATTACTAGGGAATTCGTTTGGGATTTGCCTGGTGTGGAAGCTCGTCTGAAGATTATCTACCGAAGAAGTCCGATTTCATGAGGAAATTGGTGGAAGGTCGGCCGGCGGTGGACTTCGGTTGGCGTTGGGGAGGTTCGGCAGACACCAGAGGTGATTGGCCATTGTAGAAATCCAGCTGCTGGAGTCCATCCATTGAGAAGTTCGTCCGATATCCATCCGCTATGAAAGTTCAGACGGAGTCTGGTCCTTGTAGAAGGCTGAAAGGAGGCCGCTTATTGTAGAAGCTCGATCGAAGATCGACTGTCATGGGAGCTCGGAGTAGCGATCTGGTCGATGGGTCCTGTCCCATTGTAGAAGTTCGTCTGGGATCCGGCTACGAAGAAGCTCGGCTGAAGTCTACTTGTAATGGAAGTTCGGAAGAAATGTGTTTACAGTAGGGGCTCGAATGGAATTTGCTCACAGTAGAGTTCGGAGTAGACCGCTCACTATAGGAGTTCGGAGTAGACCGCTCGCTGTAGGAGTTCGGAGTAGACCGCTCGTAGTAGAGGTTCGGAGTAGACCGCTCGTAGGAGAAGTTCGGCTCTCACAGGAGCCCGGTTGGAATCCTGAAGGCGATCGACCACCGTAGAAACTCAAATGGAGTCTGGTTACCGTAGAAACCTTATTGTCGAAGAAGTTTAGATATTGACGAAGTCCAAAAGAAGTTCGAAGTAGGGTCGTCTGCGGCCAGAAGAAGTCTGAAAGGGATTCGGAGAATAGTTGATTACTGTAGAAGGTCGGCTGGCAGTGAGGCCCAGAGAGCTTTTGGGGTGGCCCGGTAGATGAATGGAGAAACTCATTGTCGGAGAAGTCCAGAAGGGTTGGTCTTTTACAGACTTCGGTCGGGGGGTATTTTATACCCAACAGGCTTCATCGTATTCCTAGATTGAAGGGATTTAGCCATGCATCAAGATCTCTAGCTCCATATTTTTCTAATTTTTGATTCCTAAAGCTCATTGATTTTTTTTTCTATTTTTTTCTTACTTTTTCTCTAATTTTTTATTTCTTCCACATTTATTCCCAGATCTCCTATTTATAAGCAAATTTTTTACCTTTTTTTGATAGCAAAAGGAGTCCCAAAACCCTTAGAATTCATTTTATAATCGTAGAAATTAATTCTGACCGTCGGATCATGTTTTGACCATCTAAATCTATCAAAAAATCAATGTTTAAATCCTTATCAGGGTTGGATCATTCTCAGCCATCCGATCGCACTTCATATCAAATTCTGATCATTGGATTGCATAGTTTATCTCCTTAACACAGTCAGGATCGATGCTAACCGTTGGATCGAAGACTAGATTAATTTCCAACCATCAGATCATGCAAAGAAGCTTCCATCCATCATGGATCTCATCGTGGATCATAAAGCTGTTCTGTGGATTGCACCCCTGAATCTGTGGATCGAGCGGTCGATCCACCATGCATCAACAGTAATAAAATTTTTTTCTAAGGTATTTTCACTTGATTTTTGCTTTGATTTTCATCTAAAAAAATAGAAAAAAATATGCATTAATTTTTTTAAAAATTTTACATTATTTTGATGCTTAAATTACTCAATGAACTCAACATTTATTTTTTAAAAATATGCTCTAATTTTATTTTTTTTTAAATTATTTATTTCTATAAGAAATCTAATTTATTCATAAAATTAGGTTTTTAAGAAGAAGTTAGCACCATAAATTATCAAAAATATCTTCAATAAATATAAAAATATATCACTTATCACCCTCTCTTGCTTATTCAATGGGTTCTCACTTATGATGTATAGGGATGCTGATTGTGATGTTTTTCATGAAGATGAACAGCGAACGAATAATTGTATATGATACATATTTTAGATTTAAATCAAATTATGCATGTATTTTTATATGTTTTAGATCGCTAAAATATTATATTTGATATATTGTTAGACATATGATCTAAAACTTAATTTTTGTAAAATTTTAGATCCAAAATTCTATGTTTTGTTTGCATGAAAATATGAAATTGTGACTGGTATGTCTGTGGAGTAAACTCGATTCTCAATTGGGTCGACTCAAGTACTTGGTGAGTTGACTCATTTTTGTTGGAGTCAACTCGAGATCCTGGTAGGTCAGCTCATTGCTGATGAGCCGACTCAATTATGCAGGCTAGGTCTATAGATTTCTATTTATCTCAGTGTTGTGCCGACTCACTGTGATAAGTTGATTCGTACATTAGGGCAACTCAACTTGATTCTGCAAACAACGATATTGTATGAGAAACAATATAAATGATTTAGATTAGCAATTATTTCTGGATCTAAACTTAAATCCATGTACATAATACACTTAATTGAAAATTAAGATCTAAAATTATAAGATCTAAAATTATGAATTTAAGATCTAAATTTCAGTGCATAAAATATGGGCTTCAGGTATGGGTTGAACAGATTAGGTTTAGAGACTAAACTACAACTAGGGTCATTGATTAGATCAGGTTAGAACCTTTTTCAATTTTGAGCAGTTGATCAAACTTAATCAAGAGTTGGTTAGGATTAGGTCAAATGGGATCAAAATTAAATTTAGTTGTAGTTGGTCAAATTGGTTCACATGTGATATGAATTGATTAAGTCAAGATCGAATTTGGCTCAGCAGTTCAAGCCTGGGTCCATAGGTTAACCTAATTAATTCTAATCAACCAATTTGGTATCTAAGATAAGTTTTAGATGGTGGTTCTTTAATTGGTTCCATTGTCTGACTTGGCCAATTCGTTGGTGTCTAAGGAAAGCAATGGGGGGACCTCCACTCATCTTTACTTATCTGGCCATCTTGGGAGATTATATTTTTTATTAGGTTACTTGTTGACCCGAGTTCACCCATGCTGACTAGGTTGGTCAGACATGAAATGTGCTGATCCAAATCATATTACTCATTATATCAGATGTTTGTGACTAATTAGAAGAGATCTGAACCCAAATCTCCTCACTAAATATTAAGTCTACTGGTCTTCCACCGTTGTAGAGATGTGGGTGCCTTTTTTGGTGTTGATCATTCTCAACTGGTTACAGTGATTTGATTGTATCGAGAAGGCACAACCACTCTATTGGCATTAGATACCCCAGGGTAAACATGGGGTTGGACCCAATTAGGTGAGAGACCCAATAATGGCTTTGCACTTGTTGATGAATGGTGGGTCGGACTTAACTAAGAAGTGTGCCAATAACTGTTAAATGAAGCCACTGGACTTAGAGACCAAGTCACTACAACATGCTTGGAGAAGCATCTAGACAAAGAGTTATCTACACATTGATATACGTGTCATTAATAACTATTAGATGAGGTGCCGTACATCGATGGGACTGCAGCACCCACTAGAACTACTTATCGTGTTAGGATTTTTGTTTCTTCACCCGAGTGTGAGAGACTTAAAAAATTAGTGAAAGCCTTTTGTTTGTTTTTAAAGTTCCTAGAATAAACTATTATAAGTACAATCATCTAATTAAATCTTTACTCTTTATGATCAATTTTTTTAGCTTCCAACCCTCTAGCTCGAATCCTAGATATTAACTATTTAACCAAAATTAAATTACATATTCTGGCTCAAACATCTAAGAATAGTTCTTAGCTTTTAGAAATTAAGTTATATTCTTAACCAGATTAACCCAATAACATCAACTTATCCAATTCATGGTCAATGAGCTATACTTGACAAATGATTGGACATTAACAATTGGTTACGTGCTATAAATTGAACTTCATAGTTGATGAAATTCAGTATATGCATAAGGACATATAGACTGTCAATGATGTACTGATTCATCTACAATAGTTGTGAGATGATCAGAGTCACACAATGCATGAGATGCATGATGGGCAGTTTGTCCATGATCGATGATCAAAGAAATTAAAGAGCTTGAAAAGCTCGACATGACCATAGATAAAACATTGCTAATGAATTTGATCTTACAATCTCTGACTCATACGAATAGTTTATGAAACTATTATATAAATAAATATAATAGCATCTTAACTGAATTGATCAATATGCTGGCAACTAAAGGGCCTTGAAAAGTTTAGAGATACATACCTGGAGAACCTAAAGAAACATTAACACACCTTTGGAAGATATGTCAAATTGCTCAAAATTGATCTTATGATTTTTTTTTATTAGACTCTAGTGCATATTATGCACTTTAATATAAGGTCTAAAGAAGGAAGAGGACTAAGAGAAGGTGAAGTAACTCTTTTGAGTCGGCAATGGTGCAAACATTGCATTGAGGCCGTGAGCACCTAATCTCAGTGATTACCATTTGGATTTAATTATTTATCATTTACATAGTGATGCATTTGTGAAATTGTTTGAGAAAATAGTGAATACCATTAGGTCTGAGAGATACAGAACCAAATAACCTGAAGTATACAGATGGTTCCTTTGGCTAGATCATGTATGAGAAGAAATGATTTACCGACAGAAAAAAATAGACTTTTTGGGCTCATTGACTATTAAGTCATATCTAGTCTGTAAATCATCTCTTTGAAGATTAATGACCCAGCTGTCCTTTATAGGTTAAAAGGAAAGGACCACTGAGATACTTACTCTAGTACATTTATGATATGTATAGCCCATTTGATGAGCCAAACTAGGAGGTTATCACTACTTCATCACCTTTATCAATGAACTGTTATGGTATAGATATGTATGTGAGATATAAATTTGAAAGACTTTGAAAGGTTCAAAGAATTCAAATGTGAAGTAGAAAGGATAAATCAAAAATTTTTAAAGATACTTCAATTAGATCGAGGATGAAATATCAAATAAAAAATTTATCGATTATCTAAAGAGAATGTTATAGTTTCATGATGGAATTCTCCTTGTACACCTCAGCTCATGGTATATATGTGAGGAGCAATGGTGTTATATGAGATATGGTCAGGTCCATCATGAATATCACTGTTGGTGCAAAAATCTGCTTGCGCCGGAGAAGCTGGAGTCGGGGAAGTCGCGGTCGCCGCCGGGACCTGCAAGGGAAGTCTAAACCGGAGGTGGGGTTGCTCCGGCAAGACCCTCCGACGCTCAAGTCAGTTCTCTGCCTCAAAAAGAATGGAGTGCTCGAACGGAGAATTTAGCAGAGTTTCGAGATAAGAAAATGAGCTTAGAGAATAACGTATCTGGATCCCCCCTTTTTATAGGTGGGGGAGGTAACGGATCGATGGCGACGTCTGTAACCGTCGGGTCGTGGGCCGCCCGTTGTCAGGGAAAATTTATTGCGAGAGGTAGTGGAGCAGAATCGTGGCCATCACCACAGCTCGCCACGTGGAATCTGTTACGAGGGGTGGAGCAGCGTCCGTTGTCGTGGCTTGCCAGCGGAAGGGAGAATCGCCCGGTATCCGTCGCAGGAGGTGGAGCAGGTTCACGGCCGTTATGGTGGCCTGCTAGGGGGTAGTGGAGCTGTGCGGAATCTGCCACAGGAAGTGGAGCAGAGCTGCGATGGTTGCTGCGGCCTGTCAGGGAATGATGGAGCTGCGCAAAATCCGCCACAGGAAGTGGAGCAGGGTCGTGGCCATTTTGGTGGCCTGCCAGGGGGCACGGATCTGTTGATTGAAGCTTGGCAGCAGTCGAAGCCCGGCCTCTGTCGAGGTCCGGGAGAGGTCCTCCTGGCGGTTGGGGTCGTGGGTGGAGTCTGACTTCCGTGGGAGTCCGGGCGGAACCCTCTCGGAGCTGAAGTTGCGGGCGGAACCCGGCTCCCGTAGGAGTCCGGGTGGAGTCCTCTGCAATCAAAGTTAGGGGTGAAGTCCGGCTCCCGTAGGAGTCCGGACGGAGCTTACCAGCAGTCAAAGTTAGAGGTGAAGTCCGGCTCCCGTAGGAGTCCGGACGGAGCTTACCAGCAGTTGATACTGAGGCGGAGCCCGGCTCCCGTAGGAGTCCGGGTGGAGCTGTTCTGCAGTTGATGTCGGAGGCGGAGCCCGGCTCCCGTAGGAGTCCGGGCGGAGCTGTTCTGAGGTTGATGTCGGAGGCGGAGCCCGGCTCCCGTAGGAGTCCGGGCGGAGCTACGGTTGATGTCGGAGGCGGAGCCCGACTCCCGTAGGAGTCCGGGTGGAGCTGTGGTTGATGTCGGAGGCGGAGCCCGGCCCCCGTAGGAGTCCGGGCAGAGCTGCGGTTGATGTCGGAGGCGGAGCCTGGCACCCGTAGGAGTCCGGGCGGAGCTGTTCTGCAGTTGATGTCGAAGGCGGAGCCCGGCTCCCGTAGGGGTCCGGGCGGAGCTGCTCTGTATTTGATGTCGAAGGCGGAGCCCAGCTCCCGTAGGGGTCCGGGCGGAGCTGCTCTGTAGTTGATGTCGAAGGCGGAGCCCGGCTCCCGTAGGAGTCCGGGCGGAGCTGCTCTGCGGTTGATGTCGGAGGCGGAGCCCAGCTCCCGTAGGAGTCCGGGCGGAGCTGCGGTTGATGTCGGAGGTGGAGCCCGGCTCCCGTAGGAGTCCGGGCGGAGCTGCGGTTGATGTCGGAGGCAGAGCCCGGCTCCCGTAGGAGTCCGGGCGGAGCTGCGGTTGATGTCGGAGGCGGAGCCCGGCTCCCGTAGGAGTCCGGGCGGAGCTGTTCTGTTCCGTCGTTGATTCCGCTGAGGGTTTCGACTGTGGGTATTTTATACCCAACACCAGTCCCCCTACTTTCGAGTTTGAATTTCAAACGAAGGAAGTACAGAGAGAGAGATGGGTACAGTCGGAACCGTCCCTTCGAATCCTGCGCACTGTCGCCTCCAGATATTTTGGCATTAAATGAGCGCGTGCCGGAGTCTTTTCGAATTGGAGCGGTATGAGGGGACGCTTCGAAAATCCCGTAGGTACACCGGCCTAGGTACGGCACAATTATGGTCCTGCCAACCGTCAGCCGTTTTTAGCCGTCTGCCGGGGGGAGTGGGACACGTGTTGGACGTGGACCGGCCTGGGGGATTCGCGATCATTATGGCGCCGGATCCCATGGTCTATTTAAACCCGTCCTCCCCTCTTCAGGCGTCCTACTCCATTCCTGAGTTTCTGCTGGTGTCTGTCCTCTCCTCGAGAGCCCTGCTTTAGTGAGCGTCTTCTCGAGCCGTAGGCGCCTCCTGTTTCTCATCCCCCAGGTCCCTCAGAGCAACATAGGTTAGTGCCAACCTTCCTCTCGCCGCCTAGGGGCTTCTCCTCTCTCCATTACTTTTGTGCTTCCCTCTGAGTTAGCTTCCGGCATCTCGTTCCCCTTTCGGTCTATCTTTTTAGGGTCTTTTAGATCCTCCCTTCGAAACTACTCAAAATGTCTTCTGACTCTTCTGCTCCCGGCAGTTCTGAGAGTTCCTCCGCTTCAAACCCCCAGGTCGCTGTCTCTACGGACGAGCCTGCGTCCGGGGCAGGGCCTCGCCCGATTTTTGCACCGGACGCTATTCCATGTTCGTCGACTCCGGATGAACTCCTTCTGATAAGGGTTCGGTATGGGGTCCCTCCGGAGTACGACCTGGAGCTACCTGGCCCCTCTGATCGGGCCAGCACTCCCCCTCCTAGTCCCTTCTGTTTGTACCAGGAAGCGTTCCATGCCGGACTCCGGCTTCCGCTTCCTGTCTTCGTTGCTGCCTTCTTCCACTTCTTAGACATTTCTCTCGCCTCCGTGGCCCCGAATTCCTTTAGGTTTTTGATAGGGTTTCTCTCCCTCTGCCACATAGCCGAGGTCCAGCCGTCCCTCTCCTTGTTCAGGCATTTTTATACCTTCAAACGCCATCCTTCGGCAAAGGACTGGTGGTACTTCTCCCCCCAGTTTGGTAAGAAGGGGTTGCTGAAGGGCGCCCCTTCTTCAATTCACAATTGGAAGGGGAAATTTCTCTTCGTCCACTGCCCGACCCTAGAACTGGGCCTACCCCCTTGGGGGTCCCTGAGGGATTCCGTCCGTCGGGCTCCCAGCCTGGGGGAGGACGACCTTCAGGCCGCCCAGAAGCTCCTAACTTATCCCGCTCCTTCCCTTCCTAATCTTCTGAGGGAGCAGCTTCTTTTCAACATCGGCCTGAGCCCTCAAGATCCAGCAAGTATTCATCTTATCTTTTCTTTTCTTGCCTTCCTCTTCTTCTTCTCTCTACTTTTTCCTTCCCGCTCTTTTCTTTCTCTTTCTTTCTCTCTTCTTTTTTCTTTTTTTTTTTTTTTTTTTTGACTCTGGACTGATCGGTGTCGCTTCTTTTTTTTTTCTTCTTCTTTTTTTTTTTTTTTTTTTTTTAGCCATGGACGCCGAAGCAACGCGGATGCTCGCCAAGGGCATGAGGGCTCAGAAGAGGAAGGGCGCGACGGCCTCCGGATCGGCGAAGAGGGCCAGGGTGGAGGAGACGAGCTTGGTTGCGCCCGTCCAGGCGGCCTCGGCCATCGACATTCCTTCAGATGCCGAGCCAGTGGCCCCCCGGGCTTCCTCGAGGAGCCCGCCGACTGGGGCCCCCGCTCCGGGGGTTCGCCCCACGGAGGCGCCCGCCGCGGGGAGGAGGAGGAAATCGGTGGCTTGCAGGGCGAGTAGCCACCGAGCTGCTGCAGATGAGTCCGTCTGCTCCGAGGGGGGATCGGAGAACCCCTTCAACGACAAGGACTTGATCAGGCGGCTGCTCGATGGCTGCATCCTGTCCGACGTCGTGGAGAGGATCGACTGCGCCGATCCCGAGCAGTGGGCCTGGGACTCTTTGGGGTCCTTCCTCGAGGTAAGCGGATATTTATTTGCACGGTCACTCGTACTTTGTTGTAATTCTCTACCCGTCCTTGCAGATTGGGCACCAGCTCTTCGCCTATGTCGAGGCGACAAGCCGCATGAGAAGGGACCTCCTTCAGGCGGAGGAACGCCGTCAGGCCGAGGTTGCTTGCCTCCAAGCGAAGACGGCTGAAGTAGCCGCCCTCCAGGAGGCCCTGGAAAGAGAGAGGCAAGCCCGGGAAGAGGAGAGACAAGCCCGGGAAGAGGAGAGACGGATCTTAGAGGAGTCGGTGAGGAAGGCGGAGGCCGAGGTCGCCCATTTGGTCGAGCAAACTCCGGTTCTGGTCTCGGAGGCCAGGGCCCTTGTGGTGGAGGAGTTCAAGGCTTCCGCGAAAATGAGGGAACTGAACGTCCAGTTCGGCCAGGAGGCGTTCACTAAGGGGTTCGAGCTCTGCCAAGAGAAGGTGGCCAGCAGATTCCCCGACCTCGATCTCGACTTTCTTGAGGAGTCTGAAGACGAGGCTGGCCCTTCATCCGCCGCCACCACAGTCGCACCCCCCGCGCCGAGTTCTCCACCTCCTGCCCCTGAGGTCTGAGACCTCTGATCTTGTGCCCTTATTTTGTCGTCATATTTCCTTTCTATTTGTCTTCAAAATTATTCAATCAATAAAGTCGAATTTCTTGTTGTGGATGGCCTCTTCTTCCCCCTCCTCCTCCTTTCTGCTTTTCTTCTTGTAATGAGTCGATCTTTGACGCTTGCATCTTCCGATGGCAGTGCCCTGCTGAAGCACTCCCCTTGCCCCTGGGGGTCCCACTGAAATCAATAATCCAGCGGCTGAAAAAGGAGGTCCTCCACCTGACGAAGAAGTTGAAGAAGTCGGAAGACGAGCTCCGCAAGTCGAGAGAATGCCATTCCGAAGCCGCCGCTGAGGCCGCCCACTTTAGGAGTCTCCAAGTGAAGGCAATCATGGATTACAGCCGGAGGAAGGTGAACTTCACAAAGGAGCTCGAGGAATGCAAGAAGAGCGCCAACGATCGAACTTGGGCTCAAGAGGCCAGGATCAGCACCCTTAAGGTGGAGCTATCAGCTGCGAAGAGGAAGATCGGCCAGCTGGAGGGAAACTCATCCCGGCTCCTGGCCCGGGTTGATGATGAACAGAAGTGGTCGCAGAAGGTCTCCGACCTCCAGAAGTAGCTTCAAGACACCGAGATGAGCCACGACGTGCAGCGGGCCAGCTGGCGCCGGCAAGTGGAAGAGTACAAAGGGAGATTCCGGAAGGCGGCTGACGAGGTCATTCGTCTCCAGAGGCAGCTGGTTAATAGGGCGCAGCTTACCTCCGCCCAAGATACCGAAGAGCTCCAAGCCCTGAGAGGCACTGTCGAAGGGATTTCTGTCTCCCTTGGGGAGAAGACAGCCGAGCTGCAACAAGTGAAAATCCAACTGGCGCTTGAGCGGAAAGCCATCGCGGAAGCAGAGGCGGAGTCTGAAGTTTTGCGGAAGTGGCGTCGAGAAGCGGAGGCTGAGAGCCAGCAACTTTGTCGGGCTCTCCAGGATGAGCTGCGGAAGAGGGGAGAACTAGAAGAAGCAATAGAAAATCTGAGGCAGTCCTGGTTAGGGGATGGGGTAGATAACCCTAGGTCGGAGGGAGCAGGGCCTCCTTAGAGCTCTTTTGTCTTTATGTCTTATCATGTAGTTACTTTCTTTTTGTCGTTTTGTCCTTCTTTCCTTGGCCGTCCTGGCCTTGTAGTACGTATATCGGCAATGGAAAAAAGAGTGTTTGTGTTACCTTGTCCACGCGTAGCACTGATATTATTGTCTGTTGAACCTTTCTTGTCGTTTGGCTTGTTTGACGTAGATGTCGTCGTGAGGGGGGGGGGGCTCTTTCCTTTCATCCGACCTTGTTACGTGGCTGAGTTTCGCCACCATTATTAACCCTCACTGCAGAAGTGGCGGATGGAGCCCGGCTTCCGTAGGAGTCCGGGCGAAGTCTTCCTTGGCGTAGGAACCCGGCTCCCGTAGGAGTCCGGGTGAAAACTTCTTTGGCGGCGGAACCCGGCTCCCGTAGGAGTCCGGGTGAAGTCTTCCTTGGCGGCGGAACCCGGCTCCCGTAGAAGTCCGGGCGAAGTATTCCTTGGCGGCGGAACCCGGCTCCCGTAGGAGTTCGGGCGAAGTCTTCCTTGGCGGCGGAACCCGGCTCCCGTAGGAGTCCGGGTGAGGTCTCCCTTGGCGTAGGAACCCGGCTCCCAGAGGAGTCCGGACCTTCCATTTTGCTCGAGCCAGCGTGAGGTTCTCCTCTCGTTACCAGCCTGGCTTGTGGGGGCGCGTTGGGGCGCTGTAAGGCCTCTCCCCCCCCCCCCGGTCTAAAAGAACCGGGCCTTCAACTTTGCTCATGTCAGGACGAGGTTCTCCTCCTGTTCCTGACATGGCTGTGGGGGCACATTAGGGCATTGCAAGGCCTCTCCCCCCATCCGGTCTAAAAGAACCGGGCCTTCAACTTTGCTCATGTCAGGACGAGGTTCTCCTCCTGTTCCTGACATGGCTGTGGGGGCACATTAGGGCGTTGTAAGGCCTCTCCCCCCATTCGGTCTAAAAGAACCGGGCCTTTGACTTTGCTCAAGTTAGGGCGAGGTTTTCCTCCTGTCCCCAACAGGGCTGTGGGGGCACATTAGGGCGTTGTAAGGCCTCTCCCCCCATCCGGTCTAAAAGAACCGGGCCTTTGACTTTGCTCAAGTTAGGGCGAGGTTTTTCTCCTGTCCCTAACAAGGCTGTGGGGGCACATTAGGGCGTTGTAAGGCCTCTCCCCCCATCCGGTCTAAAAGAACTGGGCCTTTGACTTTGCTCATGTCAGGACGAGGTTCTCCTCCTGTTCCTGACATAGCTGTGTTTTTGGAGGGATCATATCCAGTCATAATACATCCACGCTAGGTGGGAGGGGCATGTTAGCTAGAAAGAAAAGTAGATTCAAGGCAAAATAGTAAGTGATACATTTACAGTTCTCCCGCTCCTCCTTGAGGCCCTCCGGTGATGGAGTCGATGGTCCCGATGGGAGGCCGGTCCCCGGGCTGCTCCTCCCTTTTCTGCGGTTCAGGCGGTGGGAGGGCTCTTGGCCGGTCTCTTCTACCCTCAGGCCTGCGGCGTATGAATCTGTCGAGTCGACCTCGCCGAATGAGCTCCTCGATCTCGTCCTGGAGCTGGATGCATTCCTCCGTGTCGTGGCCGTGGTCACAGTGGTAGAGGCAGAACTTGTTGGGGTTGCGCTTCCCGGGGTGTGTGCGCATCCTCTCCGGCCTAGGGAGCCGCTCCCTGACCTCCATCAGTACCTGGGCCATCGAGGCGTTGAGGGGGGCGTAGTTGCAGAATTTCCCTGGTGGGGAACCCCGTCGAAACCTGCGGTCCGGGCTTCTCTGCCTGCATGCCCGGGGTGGAGTAAGGGCGCGCTTATGTCCAGGAGGGGATCGGGAACGTGGTCGGGCTTCCTTTGGCCTTTTCTCAATTGTGGGCTTACTCGAATCTCCCGCTTGACGCTCCCTTGCTGTCTCTTCGTCCTTCATTTTGAAGGCTTCTTCCGCTCGGACGTATCCTTCATCCCGAGCCAGTAAATCAACAAAATCCCTGGGGTACTTCTTCTCCAGGGAGTACAAAAGATCATTCTTCTGAAAGCCGCCTTTCAGGGCGGCCATGGCAACTGACTGGTCCAAGTTTCGGACCTCCAACGTCGCGATGTTGAAGTGGTTGATGTAGGCCCGTATGGACTCCCCTTTCCTCTGCTTGATGTTGATGAGGGACTCCGAACCCTTCCGGGGACGCCGGCTGCTGACGAAATGGGCCACAAATTGGTGGCTCATTTGATCGAAGGAAAATATGGTACCCGACTTCAGAGCCGAGTACCAGTTCCTCGCTGCTCCCTTCAAAGTAGACGGAAAAGCCCGGCACAAGATGGTGTCAGGAGCGCCGTGAAGCAACATCATCGTTCGGAAGGCCTCTAGATGATCGACCGGGTCTGACGTCCCGTCGTAGCTTTCGAACTGGGGAAGCTTGAAGTTTGGCGGGATCGGTTCCTGCATAATCATTTGGGAGAAGGGAGGGTCAGTGCAAATATCCTCACCATAAGCGGGAGGCATGTGGCGGAGTTCTTCAATCCGCCGGTTCATCTCCTGGAGCCTCCGGTCCAGGAAGTCCTCTCGACTTCGAGTCTCGAGGGTCCTTTGGCAGAACGGGGGCAGGGATCTTCCAGGGGTGGAGTCGTGATCCGATTGAGGGCTCTCTACCCTCAGATTCGCCTTCCCGGGAAGGATGAGGTGGCTGGCCCAGGTGGCCCGCCCCACCGCCGGGTTCTGGCATTCCGGAGATGCCCCCTCCGGATGCGCCGACGCCTGTGGTTGCTGCTGCTGCATTGCTTGTACGGCTTCGACGAGGCCTTTGACCTGCTGCGCCAGCAAGTCGAACTGCTCCGCGCCGACCGCCGCCGTCGGAGGGGGAGGAGGAAGAGGCTGAGAAACTGGAGGGGAGGTCGGAGCCTGAGATCTGGCCGCGAAGGCCGTAGACTGCCGGGTGGACGCCTTGCGTGGAGGCATCGAGTGTCGATCTCGCGGGGGAAGATTAGGAGTGGGTGACGGAGAAATGGTCAGAGGCGGCTCCATTGAACACTCCTTTAAGAACAAGGGTGCTGCGAAGACACAGCCCCTTCCTCTAGCGTCAATCCTGTTGGTGCAAAAATCTGCTTGCGCCGGAGAAGCTGGAGTCGGGGAAGTCGCGGTCGCCGCCGGGACCTGCAAGGGAAGTCTAAACTGGAGGTGGGGTTGCTCCGGCAAGACCCTCCGACGCTCAAGTCAGTTCTCTGCCTCAACAAGAATGGAGTACTCGAATGGAGAATTTAGCAGACTTTCGAGATAAGAAAATGAGCTTAGAGAATAACGTATCTGGATCCCCCCTTTTTATAGGCGGGGGAGGTAACGGATCGATGGCGACGTCTGTAACCGTCGGGTCGTGGGCCGCCCGTTGTCAGGGGAAATTTATTGTGAGAGGTAGTGGAGCGGAATCGTGGCCATCACCACAGCTCGCCATGTGGAATCTGTTACGAGGGGTGGAGCAGCGTCCGTTGTCGTGGCTTGCCAGCGGAAGGGAGAATCGCCCGGTATCCGTCGCAGGAGGTGGAGCAGGTTCGCGGCCGTTATGGTGGCCTGCCAGGGGGTAGTGGAGCAATGCGAAATCCGCCACAGGAAGTGGAGCAGAGCTGCGATGGTTACTGCGGCCTATCAGGGAATGATGGAGCTGTGCGGAATCTGCCACAGGAAGTGGAGCAGGGTCGTGGCCGTTTTGGTGGCCTGCCAGGGGGCGTGGATCTGTTGATTGAAGCTTGGCAGTGGTCGAAGCCCGGCCTCTGTCGAGGTCTGGGAGAGGTCCTCCTGGCGGTTGGGGTCGTGGGTGGAGTCTGACTTCCGTGGGAGTCCGGGCGGAACCCTCTCGGAGCTGAAGTTGCGGGCGGAACCCAGCTCCCGTAGGAGTCCGGGTGGAGTCCTCTGCAATCAAAGTTAGGGGTGAAGTCCGGCTCCCGTAGGAGACCGGACAGAGCTTACCAGCAGTCAAAGTTAGTGGTGAAGTCCGGCTCCCGTAGGAGTCCGGACGGAGCTTACCAGCAGTTGATACTGAGGCAGAGCCCGGCTCCCGTAGGAGTCCAGGCGGAGCTGTTCTGCAGTGGATGTCGGAGGCGGAGCCCGGCTCCCGTAGGAGTCCGGGTGGAGCTGTTCTACGGTTG
Source organism: Elaeis guineensis (assembly GCF_000442705.2). NCBI lineage: Eukaryota > Viridiplantae > Streptophyta > Magnoliopsida > Arecales > Arecaceae > Elaeis > Elaeis guineensis. The sequence continues at coordinate 60,270,485 of NC_025998.2, read as the reverse complement.
ATGTCGGAGGCGGAGCCCAGCTCCCGTAGGAGTCCGGGCGGAGCTGCGGTTGATGTCGGAGGCGGAGCCCGACTCCCATAGGAGTCCGGGCGGAGCTGCGGTTGATGTCGGAGGTGGAGCCCGGCCCCCGTAGGAGTCCGGGCGGAGCTGCGGTTGATGTCGGAGGCGGAGCCCGGCTCCCGTAGGAGTCCGGGTGGAGCTGTTCTGCAGTTGATGTCGAAGGCGGAGCCCGACTCCCGTAGGGGTCCGGGCGGAGCTACTCTGTAGTTGATGTTGAAGGTGGAGCCCGGCTCCCGTAGGGGTCCGAGCGGAGCTGCTCTGCGGTTGATGTCGGAGGTGGAGCCCGGCTCCCGTAGGAGTCCGGGCGGAGCTGCGGTTGATGTCGGAGGCAGAGCCCGGCTCCCGTAGGAGTCCGGGCGGAGCTGCGGTTGATGTCGGAGGTGGAGCCCGGCTCCCGTAGGAGTCCGGGCGGAGCTACGGTTGATGTCGGAGGCAGAGCCCGGCTCCCGTAGGAGTCCGGGCGGAGCTGTTCTGTTCCGTCGTTGATTCCGCTGAGGGTTTCGGCTGTGGGTATTTTATACCCAACAATCACTAATTTAACTATTATTTTTTTAGAAGTAACATTTAATTTTTAAAATTTAAATTAGGTTCCTCTTAAAATTGGTTTCACCACACCATATGAGATATGATATGGTGGATAAGTTAGAGGATAGGTCTGTGAGAGCTCATTTATGGGATATCCCAAAAGGATTTGGGATGTCATTTTTCTTCTCAATGGTTCATAATGTGATTGTGAGCAATTATACTATTTTTTTAGAAATAGTAGGAGGATGAACTCAAAGAGAAATCTCTAAAAAATAATGAGTCACAAGACCTATACAACCTATTTAAAGAGCTAGTATATGTAGTACCTACTGTACCTCATAGATCTAGTAGGATCTTCCATCCTTTAAAAAGGTACTGGTATTCTTACTAAAGATTTAGAGAAAGTATTTCTCAAGGAAGATTAGGAACATAGGGATGATCCCAAAAGTCCTACAATGACATGATATGAGGAATCATATAGTTACATGAAGGTCAATAGGAGGGTCTCATACTGACATCGATTATGATAAGGTTACATATAGAATTCTTTTATCAAAGACCTAGGTCAAACATTCTAGAAATAAAGGTCTATAGAGATAGATCCTAAAAGGATGTTTGGTTTTTATAGACAAGTACATAAAAGAGGTGCTGAAAGGGTTCTGCATTGAAACCTTCAAGAGGGATCCGTTATCCTCTTAGGCACGGATGTATGCCAAGCTCGACTTAATATATCTTACTATGAAAGTCATGAGTAGATATTAGTCGAATCCAGGCTAGGAGTATTAGATTGCTATAAAAATATTCTTGAGTACTTAAAAAGCACTAAGGAATTATTCATCATCTTTGAAAAAGGGTTAGAGCTAAGAGTGGAAGGATACATTAATGCTGATGGTAGAATGTCTACATCAGTATGTATTTTTGAGTTATGTTGGTTCGATATGTTGGGAGGATTCCAGACAATCGACCAATGAAAGTTGAATATGCTATAGATGTACAAGATGCGTTCTAGTTCTTATGATAGTTGTAGAATTGGATGTCACACCATTAAATGCTTTGATATTGTACTGTAAAGATAATGATTTATAACTCTTGCTAAGGAGCCAAGGTCTTATCAGAAGTCCTTGCACATAGAACAAGGATATACGCGATTGCCTCAAGTAGAAATACATGGAGGTACAAAGAATAGACTTCACATAAAATGTGGTAGGCCCGAGTCACTTAGCCAGCTAAACATCGAAGCCTGTCTTCAGAAGATAGAGCTCAGGTATATGGCAGATTGGCTTTAGTATAAGTAGGAGTTTGTTAGATGTGTGCCCTAGAAGCCAATCATGGCTGACATATACCTTTCTCTAAGATATGTTTCGTACTTAATGGATAATTTTTATTGTTGGATATATACCCAAGAAGCCAATCTTGGCTGACACATTTCATATCTCTAGGATATGATTTTATACTTATTGGATAGTTATATTACCATTCATGTTTATGTATCCATGAATCATCCAAGGGATTAACAAAAAGATGACACATATTTTCAAGGAGTTAAGAATTTGAGACATGTGTCATTGATGATTAATTTCTAAATTGCTCTTGATCATAGGATCATCATGGGGATGGCGATTGATCTGGATAGATCAGTGCATGGATCACTTTCTTCAAACAGATGAGTCTCGAGTTTGTAGTGTAGAGACACTGAAGTGAGAGTGCAGGTGGTTGTTAGAGAATAACTAGCACTGAGCGTGACCAACATGAGAAGTCACATGGATGTCTGCTCACTCGTTAGTAACTTTCTTGATGCTGCATTTATATGACTGATCTTTTGACCTGAGATGACACTACTGCTCGCAGTGAGACTACTGGAGTTTGACTGACATATCAACATGGGTCTCAAGGAGCCCTTGTAGTGGATGTTGGCGATAGTTGGTCCACTGTAGGAGTAGATTGTGCATCAAGATGGGATCTATGACTCTAGCAGAAGGGAGTAGTCCTATGAGATTTAAGATGCTGAGTCCTTAAGTCTATGGCCATAGCAGTTTGATTAATGAAAAAGAGTTTTCATAGTTACATATGGACTTAAGCTGATTGAATCTATCATATGATCGATGTTGAGGTTTGATGATTTATCTATGACCTGTCATCTGGTAGAGACTCATGATAGAGGGATTGTATCATATGCTAACTGCATCTAGAGGTTCATCTTTTATTCTACTGGATTGTCACTACATACTACTAGGTGTCATTGATGAATTGTCAGACTCATAAGGATCATCTTGATAATCAATGATTCTTGGTGGGCAGAGTTGAAATTATTTCAATCCATTGAAAAGTGTTTCAATGATATTGTGATAGGGAATCACAATATATCTCACTACCAGACAGAATAGAACCTATGGGATCACACACAAAAAAAAATTTTGACTGATCAGATGGTTGAATTATGATTATGAATCGTAACAAGATTTAATTATCAATTTGATTGATAGTTGATCCAATACAAATATTGCATTATGTAACTTACTAAAGAGTTTGTGAGTTATAGAAGGATTAATTAGCAATAGGATTGCTAATTAACTCAATTTGATTGAGCAATAAGACTTGCATTAAGTCCAATTTGATTGGATTTAATTTGACTCATTATGGGTTTGATTTGATCAACCCCAATTGGGTTATAAAATAATCCCAAAAGGATCAGACGATTAGTCTCAGTTGAATTAGGATTTTGATTTAATCTAATTTTTAATTAGACTAGGACATATATATTCCTAATTGGACTAAGAATCCTCATTTTTATAGGTGCACCAAATCTTAATTCGATTAGGATTAAAAATTAAGTTTGACTCAAGCACCAAGAAAGAGTCCAATAGGACTAGGATTCCTCATCCAATTAGAAGATATCTAATCTAAATAAATTAGACTTTAAATTAGATTTGAATTCTCATCTATTTGGATCTAATCTGATCTTAATATGATTAGGATTAATTGATATTTTATTTGATTTAAAACAACCACCTAATCTAAGAGTCCATCAGATTTAAACACCTTTATCCATGTGCAACAAGGAGTCCCACGTTGAACCATATTTGGATGCCACACACCTACCAAGTTTTGATGCCATATATCCCCTTTTGTGCATGTAAGAAAGAAGGGATTTCCTCCTTTTCTATCGTGTGAAACATGGGCATGAGATATGGGTATGGGGCGGCATTAAAAAGATAGAGTCCTAACTTGTTTGGACTCTATCTCCTATCCAATTTCAAACTCCATCTTAGCCTATAAAAACCCCACCATATAGGATGGTCAGAGAGGGATTATAATCAAGTTGGGATGAAAAAAAGGGGGCTTGTGCATGGAGAAAAAAATCAAGGAGAGAGGAGGATGGCGTGATGCTTCTTGGCGTGAGGTGAGTAGGTCCTTATCCCTTCTTTATTACAAACAACCAAAAGATGGTTGTTAGAACATCTTATCTCCTCCCTCTTGTCTATGTTTAGATATGGATGTCTCCTCTTTCATATGTCTAAAAGTTAGATAAAATTTCTCCATCTCTATTATAGAGATTTGGTGCATGGATTTTAGGAAGAAAAGAGAAGAAAGGTTCTTCTCATGATCTCTAGTGTAGAGATCAAGATCCTCCTACATCTTTTTATTTTCTAAAAGTGTCTTAAGAGAAAAAAAATTTTCAACCATCAAGATACGATCTCTGCAAGGGAGCTAGTACTCTAGTGAGATCAAAAAGCTTTTGATCAAATCAGAGTCTCGTATGGATACCCATGGAGGTCGGACACTTGTGTGGCTACAAGGGACCTCCAGAAGACATCCATGATCATTTATTCGCATTGAAGATTGATCCATATCCAAGTATGTTTCATATTTAATTTTTTCTATTTGATATTTGTATCTGAATCTTATCTCACATATGATGATCCTGTTATGGTTTGAAGATTTGATCTTATGCATGCTTAGATTAAATTAGATTTAATCTAAAAAAAATTTAAATTTCACTGCATATTAGTTTTGAAAAATCATATATGCATGAAATCATAAAATCTAACATTTATAACTAATCATATCTTATGTGTCCATGATTTGTCCTAAAAATTAATAAAGATGACTTTGTATATTCTGAAGGTGTTGAGAATTTGAGACATACATCATTAGTGATTAATTTCTAAATGTTCCCGATCGAAGGATTATCATGGAGGATAATGATCAATCTATTAAAGATCGTTGCATGGATCACCTCCTTTTAGGACAGATGAGTCTTGAATCTGCGGTGTAGAGACACTAAGGTGAAAGTGTAGGTGGTTGTTAGAGAACAACTTGCACTTAGCGTGATCAATATGAGAAACCACTTGGATGTCTACTCACTCGTCAGTAATTTTCTTGATGCTACAGTGATGTGACTGATCCTTTGACCTACGATGTGTTGGCTATTCATAGTGAGGCTACTTATTTTGACTGTATGTTCCCTTGATCCCAACCCATTCGGGTCCTTGTTATGTATGTTGGCTATTGTAGGTTTGGATTTGCTATTTGGAGTAGAATGCACCTAGATGGAATCTATCGATCTTGGTAGAAAAAGAGAAGTCCTATGTGATTCATAAGAGTGAGTTCAAAAAATTTCTAGCTAGAGTAAGTATGAATACTGAAAAAAAAAATTCACGAGATTCATAGATGAACTCGAGTCGAGTCAATCTAGCTTATGACTAACGATGGGGTTTGACGAGTTCTCCATGATCTCCGTCAAGTCGGGACACATGACAGAGGGATTGTATCACACGATAACTACATCTAAGAATTTAATTTTTTATTCTACTAGATTGCTACTACATGCTGCTGACATCACTGGTGGATCATGAGAACTCACTAAGATTATTTTCGGATCAACGATCCTGATTAAGGTGAGTTGGAATCATTTCAGCCCATCGAAAAGAGTTTCGATGATACTATGATATATATCACGGTATGTCTCACTATCAGATAGAATAGAACTTGACGGGTCGTACACAAAAGGAGCATGACCTGATCAATAGCTTGGATCATATTTAAATTATCAATCAGATTGAAAGTTTGAATTTTAGAAACTACTAATTTATAATCGTTACAGTTTTGACAACTACTAATTATTAGCACAGAGACTTAATTATAAATATTATAATTTTTTTTGAGGTAGATTAAATTATAAATTAAGTTTTAATTAATTTAATTTAATTAATTTTAATTTAATTTAATATTAATTGAGTTTAATTATCTAAATCAGATTTGAATTTCAAGCTTGATTGGATCAGGCTTGACAGCTTTTTCGAATTCGACTCGATTCAGACTCGATTTGAACCTGATTAAGGCCCAACTTGAACCAGAAGAATTGTGACTTAGAGGGCTCAGATCTCTTAGGACTCTCTCTCTAAAAATCATGCCAAGAAGGGAAGAGGGACATTCTTTTTCTCATCCTTCTTTTCTTGCGTACGTGAAAGGAGAGGGGGCACCAATAGATGGCACCCCGCCTTATCTAGAATTTTTTTTTTCTTCCAAATTTTTTTTATTTGAATTTAATTTAAAATAAGATAAAAATATATCTGATTGGGGTGTAGAAATTTTTTTTTGTGTGACAAAAAAATTGGAGAAGGGAGGGCGTGCGTTAATTGTTGGTGTGAGATATGTTTCCTTCTTCTTCCCTTATCTCAACACCCATCTAATCTTTTTTTGTGATTTGAATGGCTATGATTCAAGGAGAGAAGATCTTTTATGGCATGAGGAAGTGGTTGAAAGAAGTGAATTGGTTTTGTGTGACAAAACTCAATATGAAGAGTAGGCGTGCGTGAGACATGAAGTAGAGTCTTCTTTCTTACATCACAACTTCCTCTCCCGATGCCTTATCCTTCCTTCTCCCCTTCATCCAACACCCAGATCTGATGGTGATCAGATCTAAGAAGAGAAAAAAGAGAGAAGAAGAGAAGAAGAAGAGTTCTTCTTCTTTTCATGGTGATCTGGTTCATATCCCATCAAATTTGCACGAAAGAGTTTGTGCAGCGATCTCCTTCTTCGAGATTTAGAAGAAGAGATCTAGATCCAAAGATGAAGAGTGAGATCTATAAGATGCTAGCACACCAGTGATCTCGATGCTCTGATCAGACATCTCCATGTGGATACCAGCAGAGATTGGGCGCGTGTGCGGCTACGATCAGAACTTGGGACATCCGTAGATCCAAATGTATGGAGATCTAATCTCCATTTATTTTCATTAACGGTTGTTTTTCTTTTTTAGATTTTAGATCATTGTTGCATGATCGTGTCAAGATTTTTGCTATATTTTTCAGATCTAATCTAGTATATTAATAAATTAAAAATATTTTGATTTATTTATTTTTGCTGCATTTATGTTTAGAAAAAAATTTTAAACAACATGTACGAAATCATAGCAATTTTTTAACATAAAAAAAATTTTGATAAAATTTACTTAAATTAGATTCAATTAGGTTTGGCTCAATTAGGCTATGAGATGATCTAATCGCTAAGGAAGAATTATCCTTGATTTGATCAGAATTTTAGTTCAATCAATTTTTAATTTGATTAAAATTTGATTAAAAAATTATGAACCTAATTAGATTGGATTTTATCTATTTATTTGGGCTTAACCAGATGTGATTTGGATTAAGATTCAAATAAAGAAGTTAAGAGTCCATATTGCATTAGACTCTTCTCCCTTGCGCCACCAATTTTCAACACCCATATTTCTTCACACCAAGAGATTTTTTGCGTGAGATTTCTTCATGTCAAAAGCACTTTTCTTTCTCTATCTCACATTCAAAAATGGATAATTATCTGATTTTTATGGTATGTTCAAATGTGATTTGAAATTGGATACCTTATAGATAATGTTTGAGATTATCTACAACCCTTACCGCCCACTTGCTTTTTATTCTTTTCTTTCATGCAATAAAAGGAGAATTTTGTGGCATGGAAATTAGATGAGAAATTAGTTTTATCATGGAAAAATATGGAAAGGGGTATCCCATATTTTTTTGGGTGCGTATTGGCATGGAATTGAAAGAGGGGGCGACACATCTTGATAGAGTCCAAGATCTCTTGGACTCTTCACCCCACCTCCTTATACATTGAAATAAAAGGGTTTTATTTTCACTTTTGTGTGTGTAAGAGATCATAGAAAGAGGCTTTCACATTGAGAGTCTTTTGGGCATGGGTTCATGGAGTGAAAGAGAGAGGTGAGTTCTCTCCTTTTGGGTGAGCGCAAAATCTGAATTCTAGGATCTATTCCTTTAGGTTTGGGAAGAGACAAAAAGAAAAAGAGAAGAGAGTCTTTTTTCCATATTTTGTTAGATCCTCATCTCCTTCAAAAGTCCATCTTCAATCTCTAAAAAGTTTTCAAAGATTTGAAAAAAAGATCTAGATCAGCCAAAGAGAACGTCTTCGCACGAACTAGCATTCTCGACGAGACTGATCAAATCAGGGCTTCGAGTGGACTTCCCATAGAGGTCGGATGTATGTGTGGCTGTGAGAAATCAGCAAAAATTATTTTTACCACATCTCTCAATAGCGATGATCATCAATCCATGCTCAGGTATCGAGTTCTGAACTCAGGTAGATGTAGATTTGATCTACTGCTTATATCCATACATGCAGATTTTATGATGTAATTATTTTAGATTTTATATGCAACATATCATATCATAGATCCTAAAGTAGGTTAATTTAATGATTAGATCATATGTATGTTAGGTTAATATGATTAATCTAGATGCTTGCCACTGTATTTTATTTCAAAAATTTTTGAAATACATGCATGAAATCGCCTACGTTTTCCAACAGTAGTATCAGAGCCTAGGTTCATTATGACATGTTATGTGTGTTTATTAAAACTAAAATTTAATTTTATTTAGATCTGATATATGATATCTTAGATCTAAATTTAATTAATAGTTGATCGCACAAACTGAAATAAGATTATCCTACTGTAGGTTTTACCTCTTACAGTAAATAGATTGTCCTAGTTTGTGCTGATCTTTGATAATATCTGATTTTATATATTGCATGTGATATTTTTAATCTAATTTAGATGTGATCTAAAGTTGTAATCAGATCTAATATAATTTAGATTAGATCTAAATTCATGCATATATGATATGTGATTAGATTAGATGATCCGATTAGCAAGTATTTGGATTAGGTTGATCATCAGACCGTCCGATCATAGGAGCAAGAAGGATTTAAAGGCCTTTTCTTTCCATTCGATGGAATGCTCTTATGGCATATAGGGGTGCCATGTGATTAAATCCCATAAAGAAGAACGCAAAAAGAAAAACTTATTTTTCTATAAATCCTAGATCTTGAAATCCTAGATTTGTTGTATGTGATACAAAGTTTTATAAGAAAGTAAAATATCTAATCTATATGATTGAAATTGTTTAATCATGAAAAAATAAAATTTAAAATTATAAAAAAATTTAGATATGATCTAAAAAGATATTTATGATTGATTTTATTTTAGCAATATGTAAGATTTTTCAGATCTAAAACTCTTTGAAATATGCTCGAACAATTACTGAGCCGATTTAGTTTTGAACTAAGTTGACCCAGTCTCCTTGTGTAGTCAACTCAATGTTGATTAAGTCAACTTAATTTTATAATATAAAATCTTTGCATAAAATTTATTATAAATTATTTATAAAATAAAAAATTAAAATTATTTCAAACCAAAACCTAAACTTATATTGATGCTGAAACTTAATTAAGAATTAAGTATAGAATTGATTAGCTCTAGAATTATGATTTAAGATCTAATGACATTACATAAAATATGGGGGCATAGGTTAGCTCAAATTAGGTCCTCTTAATTGGGTTATACCTAAGGTTAGAATCAAAGAGTTAATGGACTAAGTAAAGAAATTGATTAAATCTAACCAAATATTGAATTAGATTAAATCAAAGTTTCTCTAGAACCAATACAATAGTTGTAGATGGTCAAGTTCATGTCTTTGATTAGACCAAATGGACCTAGATTATGGCTCAGTGGTTGAACCCGAATCATTAGTCTAGTCAAATCGAAACTAATTAATCAATTGGTATCTAGGATAAGTTCGGCATTTCAATCGATGATTTTTAATTGGGAGCAGCTTATCTGGCCATTTTGATGGTGTCTAAGATAAGCTAGGCATACCCTCCCATCGATCTCACTTATTTGGCCAATTTAGTGGATTATATCTTGATTAGACTACTAAGTAATTTGAGTTGACCCATGCCATTAAGGTTGATCAATATGATTGATCTAGGTGCCATTTCAACCAGCATGACCCTAATCCAATTCAATGATTTGGTGAAGTCAGTGGGAGGATGGTGGTTTACTGGTTGATCTCTTTCTTTTCTTCTTTTAATTTATAAATTAATTTTTTTAAATTATTAGATCCATAAAATGAGCTAGTTATGGTGATAACTAAATCATAGCCTCCTATTAAGGTGAATAGTAATGGATTCGTTATTTCTGATTGATATTGCAGGTGCCATCCATCTGGTGTTTCTTTGAATGATGAAATTATCATTCATCATATGATGACTCTATGATACTATCTATTAAATGGTTAGATTGATCAAGCTATCTTTGGGCCTAATCATTCATTAGCTAGAATCACTGAGTAGGTTCATGTTAATGGTTTGACCTAACCAAAATTTTCAATGGAGGCCCATCGCCTACTGAAATAAAATCTGCAGCTAAATTAACTACTAGAGGTTGTTTGGATAAATAATTGATTAAGAACCTATCCATAGGTGCATATGGATTGATCGAGCCATCCTCGGACTTGTATGTAATCTGTGTGGATTCTAGTATCCGTTAAGAAATTAGGATAATTCTTTGAATTAAAGGTAGAGGCTATCAATTCGACTAAAATAGTGAAAAAAATTTTAGACTAAAGTCCAAGTCTTTAGGCTTAATCAATTCATAAATATAGAGGTCTTGTATTTTTCTTTCAATTATGGCTAGATGTTTGTTGCTCCGTTCACTATTTGACAGTGACTTATTTATAAGATCCAACTTCGATAGATGGTATCGAAAGTTGTAAATAGTTCTAGAGTATGAATAAATTCTATATATGATTATAGATCCATCACCTAACATTTCCACTTTCAACACACATGATGCGATCAAAGGCACTTATCAGAAATGGCCAAATGATCATATCACCATGTGGTATTTTTGAGAATAATAAAAAATATGAATTTAGTTATAAATTCGATGATGCTCAATGAAAAAAAATCTTTTAAATATTAAAAAAATATTTTTGTACCTTTGAAGATGTGCCTTCAGTGGGGCAATAACACTTGAGAAAAAAAAAAAAAAGAAGGTGCAAAAGAGTCATGCTTGGACTGAGGAGTCCGAACTGATAAAAGAGTATAAGGTTAATCTAGTCTGGCAGAGTCCCTTGACCCAAACAGGCTAAGAAACAGAAATCAGTAAAGGGTTACTAGATAAGGTACTTATATGATAAAACTTTGTGATTTCTCTATCTATAACACTACTATCTGGATATTGGATATCGAAAGTCCATGCAAATTATTGCAATGACTTCAGTTAGTAGAAAGATTGAAAACACCAAAAGATTCCTGAATATTGGAGTTGAAAGTCATGTTACAATTCTGACTTTAAAAATTCTTAAGCAAGTTTTCGATTCTAATAATATCATTTTCGATGATTGTCACCATTGTCTATTTTGATGAATATAATTTTCGTAGGCCTTCTGACCAAGGATGAATTTACATTGTCAACATAGAATGATTTTTGTGATATCATTATAGATAATGTCAAAATCATGTGTGGATAACTGAAAAATAGCATTTACAAATAGTTACAGCCAGTTAGTGTATTGTACACAACAAACAAACTCCTTAGAGTAGATAATGTCATAAATGCCTTTCTGATGAGTTTTTGATATATGTAGAAGAGAATAAATTTTTTTCTTATTGGAATCGACTTTGTTAGACATAGTTTGATCCATGATAGGATTTACAAGTCTGCCAGTCTCTTTTAAGGTTATGCACTTAAGACTGCTTGTTATGTTCTGAACTGGATTCTAAATTAATCAGTGGCAAAGACTCCATATAAGATATGGACTAGACATAAGTCGATACTTTCTTATCCTAGGATTTAAAAGTATTTATTTTATGTCAAGTATTTACTGACCGATTAGCTTGGATCTGGATCCTATATGTATTATTTTGTAGGGTACTCCAAAAAATCTAGGAGACATTATTTCTACCTTGTTGAAGAATAAAAGTTGTTCGGCATTCCTTTTAGAAAAGGAGTACTTTAGGGAAGGAACTGATGCCTTTAATATAGAACTTGTGAAGCACAAGAAGTAGAAGAACGATATAATCTAATGAACCCATAGAATCGAATTTGATTAGATCAACTCTGGAACCCATTGTAGAGGCATCATTAAGGAGATCCGGTAGAGTACCGCATCCGTCGAATGGATACTTCAGTTTCTAGTTTCAGGACATGATCCTATTGAACTCAATGAGAATAATAAGGATCTGATCGTCCACATGGATGCCATACAGAGGTCTGACTTCAATTAGTGGCTTGGAGCCATAAAGTTTGAAATGAAGTCTATGAAAGTCAACAATGTATGGACACTCGTTGATCCACTCGAAGGGGTAAAGCCCATAAGGTGTAAGTAGATCTCCAATAGGATCAAAGAGCACAGACGAGAAGGTGGTGACCTACAAGGCCCGTCAGGTTGCCTAAGGATATTGTCAATGTTATGATATTAACCATAATGAGATATTTTTTTCCTAGGACAATGCTAAATATTTGAAAGTTGGAACATACATTTTGATAAGTGATCAAAACGCATGACTTCATTGAGAACAAAGAAGAACCCTGTAAATACAAGTGGGTTAATAGTTCTATGAGTATATTTCTTATTTTGTATATGAATAAAATTATCTTAATCGAGAATGATATTCCTTACATTATAGAGAATAAAGATTTTGCTGTTATCATTATTCTCCATAAAGGACTTGAGAAAAGTATCCTTCATCCTAGGGATAAAGATCTATAAAAATAAATCTCAGAAGCTGCTTGGGTTATCCCAATCTATGTACATAGAGTGTTTATGAGTAGAATTTATTCTATCATGTACACCATGTATGAGATCGGATATGATATACTCACTAGGATAGTAAGTGGATACCTGCAAGATTCGGATGAGAATCATTGGTAGGTCATCCATAAGTATTTAAGAAATTCTAAGGATCGATGACTCGATTATAGAGAATCTATCTTAAAACATATAGAGTATGATTATAGTTTTTAGTTGGATATAATAATAGTAAAAATTTATCGAAATACATTCTTATCTTAAATAATGGAGCAATCTACTAAAAAGTTTCAAGCAGAGCAATATAGCCAATTCAATTTATAAGGCAGAATACATTGCAGTATTCGATACTTGCCAGAAAGCTATGTGATTGTACAAGTTCACTGACAAGATAGGAGTGGCACCCTCTAATGATGGTCTTGCTGTATTGTACAGCATTGGAGCCATAGCTCATGCTAAGGAATGAAGTCCCATTAGCTTATCAAGTATTTTGCATTGCTACCACCTTATTTGAAGCTTATCAAGTATTTTGTATTGCTATCACCTTATTTGAAAAATCTGTTGAGGTGACATCGAACTTTAGAAGATCAATAGAAAGAAGAATCTGACCAACCTATTTACTAAAGCCTCGATATCTAAAAGTTCTGAGATGATAAATCGAAGATGGATATATGATACTGTACTGATTAGCTTTAGTCTAAGTGAGAGTTATTAAGAAATGTATCTTAAAGCCAATCATTTGACAATTGTGCTAATGTTGCCCAGCTATGCAACCCAAGAGGAGGGGTGAATTGGGTTTCTAAAAATTTTGAACTTAACTAATGGCTTATGAAAAAAGTTTGTCAATAGCTAAATGAATGAGGAGAAAAACCTTAATTCAAGATTAATTGCCAAAAGCAAGAATCCAAGGAAATAATGAAGAGTTAAAGAGAAGCAATTATGCACACCACAAACAAAAGGATTTATAGTGGTTCGGTGCCAACCTTGCACCTACATCCACTCCCCAAGCTCCTACTTGGGAATTCCAATCCACTAAACTTGTATTCAGCCTGAATACAAATGTCGGAAACTCCGACACTAGCTATCCCAAGCTAGTCCACTTATTTTTCGGGTACAAGCCAACCCAATACACTCCGATTCTAGGTTCGGATCAACCTTCCCTTATTTTGGAACCCCTCCAAAATAAAAACAATCACTCAAACTGAGTAAAATAATTTATAGCATAAATAAGTACAAGAAAAGCTCCTTTAATGAGCGAATATAACTTTAAATACACTTTACTCAAGAGAAGAAGCCCCTTTTTGGATTTCCTCAAGGTGGATGGAGAATTGATTGAGCGCTTGAGGAGTTGGTGAGCTTGGATTGATGGCTTCTTGAAAGCTTTAAATGAGCTCTTGATTAGGACTGAAAAGTTGGCTTGAGAAACCCTTTTTCAAATTTTCTCTTTTGAATGCTCTTGAATGCTTTCTTGAATGCTCTTCTTTTTCTTTTTAATCTCTTGCTATCTCCTTTTTTTTGTTTCCCACCTTTTGAATCTTTTTATAGCTTTAAGAAATAGAGAAAAATATTCTAGGCTGAAAAAGAGCCGTTAGACCACATTAAATGAGCATTAAAAGCACTTAAAATGGGTTAAAAACTAGCCGTTGCGGAAAAATCCCGTCACAAGGGTCGACTCATGAGTCGACTCATGCCTCAGGGGTCGACTCATGAGTCGACCTCTATTGAAGAAACCAGAAAATAGAGTTCTGTAATTTTTGCCCTAAAACTGCAGGGGTCGACTCATGAGTCGACTCATGCCTTGAGGGTCGACTCATGAGTCGACTCACAGGTTGTGCCAAGCCAAAAATTCTGCGTGCCAAACTGCTCATTGTGCCATGAGCTGACTCATGGGTCGACTCATGGATTTCAAACATGCATAACTTCCAAAATACAAGTCCAAAAATAATAAAATTTTTGCCAATAGATCACAAATCTTTTGTTCTATCATTTAATACTTTCAATTTAGGGTTTTGGTAAAATTACAATTTTGCCCCTGAAGAGCACAAAGACTTTTCCAAATAAAAAATATTGGTACCCCTTCAACTGCTTTGTAATCATCAAAATCAATCTAGGGAGCAACAATCTCCTCCTTTTTGATGATGACAAAACACTTGAACAAAAGCATTTATGTGAATCATTAATTTCAAAAGGATGCATTATAAGTGCATTTACTTGAAAAGAAGATTGATTCTTTGGGCATGTGATACAAATGGTCATATGCATAAATAGTTTGGCCATTTACTTAAAGATTTGAAAATTTGCTCATTGGATTATGTGATTTTGATGTTAGAGTAAAAAATTTATTTTTGTTATCAGAGCAAGTTGTATCTTAAAAATTTGCTCATTCTCATTTGATTATTTAGTTTTAGTATCAGAGCAAAAATAATTAAGTGTACCAATGCATGTCTAAGAATTAATTATAAAGTATATCAGAGCATGTCAACTTTAAGATGTATCAGAGCAAGTTTAAATTTTAAAGCATATCAGAGCATGTTTAAAGAAGTAATTTTAAAGGTTGCTTATTTGCATTGTACTTAGCAATTTACTCATTATATTTTTATGTTATTTAATAATTTTACTTTTGATATTGTTCTTTAATTTCTCCCCAATTCATTCATTTTATTTTCAAGGCTTTTAATAATTTATAATTTTTGCTTTTGATATGTTTCTTTTTCTTTATAATTTCTGATATGTTTCTTTTTCTTTATAATTTCTAATAATTTATAATTTTGCTTTTGATGGGTTTCTTTTTCTTTAATTTCTCCCCCTTTTTAACATCATCAAACATTGTTAACTCCCCCTCTTTTTCTGAATACATTTTCTCTTTAGTGTTTCTTCAAACTTCTAGTGCTAATCATTAATGTTTGCTCCCCCTGAATATAGCAATCATTAACCAAAATATGCTATAGATTACCATAGATATGAATCATCAAAAAAGAGAAGTTGTTTCAACAAAGAGAAGATATATAACCAAAAGATGATTGACATCATTACAAAGAGTAGATATATAAGTAAAAGATGATTAAAAGCATAGTTGTTTCAATACATATTTCATATCATAAAAGTCAGCTAGCTAATGTCATTACATGGCCCAAAAATACAGATCCTAGAAAGAACAGGAGACTAACACCTAGGATCTAGTAAAGCTCATGACTGGATGGATCGGAGTCATTAGAGATAGGGTGAGGAGATGATGGATCTCGACCAAGAGTACGTCCTCTACCCCTTCTGCCTTTGCCACGAGCAGGTGAGCGAGATGAACTAGGAGGCTGAGAACGTTGAGAGGCCAAGGACTGGACTGAAAGAGTGAGTCTAATGGAATCAAGAACGTTCAGTGCTCTCGAAACAGACTGAAGTAAAGCAGTGAACTGAGTAGATGCATGCTCACTCGAGCCTCTGATCTCTCTCCTCAATAACTCATAACCACCCTCCAATGCACCTCTGAGCCTGCCAGCCTCTACAGTAAGGTCTGTGACCTCAATAGAGCTCTCCTGTGGCTGAGGATGGGCCAAAGCTAAGACTTGCCCCTGCAAGTCAAGAACTCTCCCAGTCAGTCTCCAAATGCTGTCCTCTAGCTACTGAATCCGAATAGACTGATCTGATATCAACTAAAATACAGTGGAGATATGGGGAATCAAGGTCTGATCAGATGAATCTAATGAAGTGGACCCTGGTGTAAATGTAGAAGTGCTCCACTGTCGAGAAAGCAAGGAAGCCACACGCTGAGAAATCAGCTCGATCTGATCATCAGCTAATCTGAACTCTGGAGGAGGTGCTCTGCTCTCTGGCTGATGTACTGGTGTGTGCCTCCTGGTGAACTCTGAAGGGCCAGCCTCTGGGTCTGGAACGAACTGGATATCTGGAGATGCTGCCCTGAAGTCATGGAGAGGAGATGAGGGACCTTCTTCTTCAGCTCTGTCTTCTACTCTGTCCTCAGCTCTCTCCTCAGAACCCTTGATCCAACCACCATCAATTTTAGTAAATCCCATGCGGTGCAGAGTGTGTTGGTTGATGGTGTCTACGTGAGAAAGCTTAGCAGATGCCTCCCCCTCAAAACTGACTCCAAACCTCCTGAAAACTAGTGTAAGGGCCATACCAAAAGGCAGATGTGCCTTGGATCTGTTTAGTGTCTCTCTCATGGCCTCAATCATTAATGCAGGGAGGTTTAATGGGGTTTGAGTGATCACATGAAACATTATACAAATATCTCTGCCAGAAAGGAGGTCATGCCTACCACTCCTAGGGAAGAAGAGCTTTGTCACTAATTGATGTAAGATCCTCATTTCAATTGACAAAATTTTGGCTTCCAATTTATTCAAACTTCCCGAGTAGGTTCCTCCTAGAATTACACTGATCCCCTCTTCCTTCACTGGGAGTTTCATGTAAGAATATCCCTCACAGGGCAAGTGAAGTATCTCTCCCAAAATAATAGGATCCAGACAAATATCAACTCCCTTAACTGTAGAAGTCACTGTTCCATTGCCATAATGCAGATTTTGATAAAATTCTCTAACCAGGTCTACAAAAGTAACTTCCTTGAGAGAGCAGTAAAAACCCCAACCCTGGTTTTTTATTTTTGTTCCAAAGGTGAAACCTTCTTTTTCAAAGAATCTAAAATCTACATTCTTTTCGGTTTCAACCTTCCTATCAGATAAAGGGATTTTGCTAGGGCTAAGGGGAGACTGAGAGGGACCTTGAGCTGACACAGAAGCCGGAATGGGAGCAGTGGAGGACTGAGCAGCTTGCCTTTTTCTGCGGACGTTTTCTTCCAGCTCACGGACCGATTTTCTTCTCTGAGGGAGCTTCATCTTTGGAGCCATTCTCACCACAACAGCAGGTAGGGAGACTCGGAGGATCAAGTGGATGAGTAGAAGAAGGGTTACAAAAGGACGGAGAGGGATTTTGGCAGAGAGAAGAGGCAGTTTTGAGAAGAACGGTGGAGGCTAGGGCACGCTCCAACCGCTTCAATCAAAGGGGAAAGACACGAAAATCTCCTTTCCCAGGCGGTGATTTGTGGTGGAGAGGAGAAAGGAAAAATATTCTTAAGCTAAATCCTTGGTTTTGGAGGGAATGAGGATGAGGATGACGGTTCTTGGAGGGAGGAATACGAAGAGAATGAGTCGGCTCATGAACAGGCTTCAAGTTAAAAGGAAAGAGCCCGTGGGAAGTTGGCAATAATTTCAAATATGCCATAGGGTCGACCCTAGGGGGTCGACTCATGAAACTCAAAAATTTAGAAAAAATATGAATAAATTCTAAAAAAATTTAAAATTTTGGGAGAAGGAATTTTGCTCAGTGACAAGTTGTGAGAATGATAATCTTGAGCTTTTAGGACCAAGAGAGATGATGGAAATTGAGTTCAAAGAAATTTTGACATCAAATCTTTGGAATTGGAGAGATATTTAGGCATAAGGATCAAGAATTCCTAGATTTCTCCTAATTTCACAGAATCTATCCTCACTAAGGGCCTTTGTAAAGATATCAGCTAATTGATTTTCAGTACAAACATATTCAAGAATTATATTTTTGTTTTGAACATGTTCTCTTATAAAATGATGTCTTATTTCAATATGTTTGGACCTTGAGTGTTGAATTGGATTTTTAGATAGATTTATGGCACTTGTGTTGTCACATCTTATTGGTGTTTCATTAAGTTTGATTCCAAAGTCTTCGAGTTGTTGCTTAATCCACAAGATTTGAGCACAACAACTTCCGGCTGTAATGTATTCGGCCTCAACCGTAGATAGTGCTACCAAATTTTATTTCTTGCTAAACCAGGAGATTAGGTTAACTCCAAAAAATTGGCAAGTTCCACTTGTGCTTTTTCTATCTAATCTACATCCAGCAAAATCAGCATCTAAATATCCTAATAAATCAATTAGTGAGTCCTTAGAGTACCATAACCCTAGAGTTTGAGTACCATTCAAGTATCTAAGGATTCTTTTAACAGCATTCAAATGAGATTCTTTAGGATTAGACTGATATCTAGCACACAAACAAACACTAAACATGATATCAGGCCTACTTGCAGTTAAATATAATAGAGAGCCAATCATACCTCTATAGTATTTTAAGTCTACACATTTACCTTCATCATCCTTGTCAAGCTTACATGAGGGGCTCATGGGTGTGCCAATTGGTTTGGAGTTCTCCATTCCAAATCTTTTGAGTAGTTTCTTGGTGTACTTGCTTTGGGTGATGGAGATTCCCTCTTTTGTTTGTTTGATTTGGAGTCCGAGGAAGAAGGTAAGTTCTTCCATCATGCTCATCTCGAACTCCCCCTGCATGAGCTTAGCAAAGTCTTGACAAAGAGATTCATTAGTAGACCCAAAAATTATGTCATCAACATAGATTTGTATTACTAACATATCATTTTGATTTCTTTTAATAAAGAGGGTTGTATCTACATTACCTCTTGAAAAACTATTATTTAGTAAAAATTTGCTTAGCCTATCATACCAAGCTCTAGGTGCTTGTTTTAATCCATATAAAGCTTTATTTAATTTAAAAACATGATTAGGAAAAGCATGATTTTCAAATCCCGGGGGTTGTTCTACATAGACTTCTTCAACAATATATCCATTTAAAAAGTACTTTTGACATCCATTTAAAATAATTTGAATTTCATAAAGCAAGCATATGCAAGTAGAAGTCTAATGGCTTCTAATCTAGCAACAGGTGCAAAGGTCTCATCAAAATCAATTCCTTCTTCTTGATTATATCCTTTAGCAACCAATCTTGCTTTATTTCTAATTACATTACCATGTTCATCTAATTTGTTCCTAAAGAACCATTTTGTGCTAATTATTGAATAATTTTTAGGTCTTGATACTAAAGTCCAAACATTATTTCTTTCAAATTGATTAAGTTCCTCTTGCATTGCATTAATCCAATTATGATCATTTTCAGCTTCTTCAATAGTTTTTGGTTCAAGATGAGATACAAAAGTACAATGATTAAATACATCTCTAAGTGAAGAATGAGTTTTTACCCCATGCATAGGATCACGAATAATTAACTCCTTAGGATGATTGTGAACATACCTCCATTCTTTGGGTAGGTCATTTGTACCTTGAGATTGTTCTTGAATTTCTTCACCTCTTTCATCTTGTTTGTCTTCTTGTTCCTCGTCCTCTTGAGTTGTTGAATCTTTCAGAGTGATCTCCTTCATTCCTTCTATTAGAGGATCTGCATCATCAACTCCCTCATTCTTCCTTGAAGGAAGATCGTTAGATTCATCAAAAACAACATGTATGGACTCCTCTACTACTAAAGTTCTTTTGTTAAAAACTTTAAAAGCTTTACTAGTGGAGGAGTAACCAAGAAAGATTACTTCATCTGATTTTGCATCAAATTTACCAAGTCTTTCTTTACCATTATTTAGTACAAAACATCGGCAGCCAAAAATATGAAAATATACAATATTCGATTTTCTTTCTTTCCAAAGTTCATAGGGGGTTTTCTTTAAAATTTGTCTAATCAAAGCACGATTTAAAATATAACATGCTGTGTTAATTGCTTTCGCCCAAAAATATCTTGGAAGGTTGCTTTCACAAAGCATGGTACGGGCCATTTCTTCTAAGGTTCTGTTTTTTCTTTCAACTACCCCATTTTGTTGGGGTGTCCTAGGAGCAGAGAAGTTATGGCCAATTCCATTTTCATCACAAAAGTTTTCAAAGTATTGATTTTCAAATTCAGTTCCATGATCGCTTCGAATATTTTGAATTAAAAATCCTTTTTCATTGGTGACTTTTCGGTAAAATTTAGTGAAAATATGAAAAGTTTCATCTTTGTGTGCTAAAAAGAAAACCCAAGTAAAACGAGAGTAATCATCTATAATTACAAAACCATATCATTTTCCTCCTAGACTAGTGGTTCTAGTTGGTTCAAATAAATCCATATGCAAAAGCTCTAAAGGTCTAGAAGTTGAAACAATATTTTTGGATTTAAATGAAACTCGTGTTTGTTTACCTAGTTGGCATGCATCATAAATTCTATCTTTTTCAAAATTCAGTTTAGGCAAGTCAAGAACTAATTCTTTCTTAATTAATTTTGAAAGAGAATGCATGCTAATGTGTGCAAGTCTACGATGCCAAAGCCAACTAGTCTCATTAACTTTAGCATTCAAAGATACTAGGCATTGCATGTTTATTTTGGCTAAATCATTTAAATCTACCATATAAACATTGCCATGTCTATGTCCAATAAATTTAATGCCATCGTTAATAGGACTAGTTACAATGCAAACAGATGATTCAAAAATAACTTTATACCCTTTATCACAAAATTGACTAATACTTAGTAAATTATGCTTTAAACCATTAACTAGCAAAATATTTTCAATATATTTGGAGGGAGTGATACCAATGTTACCTATACCGATGATCTTTCCTTTGCCATTATCTCCAAAGGTGACCATCCCTCCATCCTTAGCATCAAGCGTGATGAATTGTGATTCATCACCAGTCATGTGTCTCGAGCATCCACTGTCAAGATACCATTTCCTGTTTTCTTCTTGGGATGCTAGACACACCTGCAAGCAAAAGTTAAATTTTTGTTTTAGGTACCCAAGCTTTCTTGGGTCCTTTTTGGTTTGTCATAATGGTTCCTTTTGGAACCCATATTTTCTTTATAGTTGAGTTTGCAGATTTGTTAAAGAGGCAAGTGTATGACTTATGTCCTATTCTACCACATTTGAAACAAGTAATATTGGTAGACTTGTTACTTAAAGAGTTTACATAAATATTTTTCAGATATTTTTATTTCTTCAAGGGGTTATAGCCAAGTCCAGCCTTATCATATACGGCTTTTTGATTATCAAGAATCATATTGAGTTTGTTTGAACTTAAGGTGAACTTTTCTACTATTGGTTTCAGCTTGGCAATTTCATTCTTTAAGCTTTGATTTCTTGAAGCAAGGTGGATTTTTCAATTGAAAAGTTTTCAGCTTGTTTCAATAAGGATTGATTTTTTAATTTTAGCTCTTTATTTTCATCCCTAGTTTCTTTAATTCATCAACTAAGTCATAGAATGCTTCATGCAATTCTTCAAATGTAAAGTCACTAGGGGTTTCGGAAATTACCTCATTTTCGTGTGCCATAAGGCACAGGTTGGCTTGTTCGGTTGAGGTTTCCTCATCGGAGCTTGAGTCATCACTCGCACTCCATGTGGCCATCATGGCCTTCTTCTTGAACTTCTTGGGACCTTTCTTCAGTTGTGGACATTCGGATTTGAAGTGTCCCGGCTTCTTGCACTCGTAGCAGATAAGGGGTTGGTCTTTCTCTTTTTCTTTGCTTTGTTTCCCTTTTGTGAATGGCCTCTTCCTCATCCCCTGTTTCCTTTTCCTCAAAAATTTTTTGAATCTTCGGGTGATGAGAGCCATCTCTTCATCCTGTTCTTCATCTTCAGTGTCATCAGTTTCTTCATCAGGAGGAGCTGTGGATTTGAGGGCAATGGTTCTTTTTTTTTGACTTCTTCCTCTTGATGTTGCTTCATGCTTAGCTCATGAGTCATCAAGATCCAAGAAGCTCTTCTAGAGGTAGAGTGTTCAAGTCCTTGGCTTCTTGGATGGCAGTCACTTTGGCTTCCCAAGTTCTTGGCAAGGACCTGAGAATCTTTCTTACAAGCTCACTGTTAGTATAGGACTTACCAAGACTCTTTAACCATTAATGATATCAGTAAAATGAGTAAACATTACAGTTATGAACTCATCATGCTCCATTTTAAACAATTCATATTCATGCACAAGCATGTTTATTTTAGACTCTTTTACTTGATTGGTTCCCTCATGGGTTACTTCTAACCTATCCCATATTTCTTTAGCAGATGAACAAGTAGAAATACGACTAAATTCGTTTGCATCAAGAGCATAATAAAATACATTCATTGCTTTAGCATTTAATTGGGCCATCTTCTTATCAACCTCATCCCATTCTTTCTCGGGTTGGTTGATTCCTCACCATCTATAATTTTAGTGGGTGTGTGAGGACCGTTTACTATGATACTCCACATATCATAGTCGAGTGCTTGAATGAATATTTTCATCCGAGCTTTCCAATAGGTGTAATTAGACCCATTGAAAAGTGGAGGTCGGTTGGTGGATTGCCCCTCGGCAAGAGAAGTACCGACGTGGGTTGCCATAGATCTTTGGCTCTTTGTTGTTTAGATCAAAGACGGGCTAGAGCACCGGGCTCTGATACCATTGTTGCTCAGCTATGCAACCCAAGAGGGGGGGTGAATTGGGTTTCTAAAAATTTTGAACTTAACTAATGGCTTATGAAAAAAGTTTATCAATAGCTAAATGAATGAGGAGAAAATCTTAATTCAAGATTAATTACCAAAAGCAAGAATCCAAGGAAATAATGAAGAGTTAAAGAGAAGCAATTATGCACACTACAAACAAAAGGATTTATAGTGGTTCGGTGCCAACCTTGCACCTACATCCACTCCCAAGCTCCTACTTGGGAATTCCAATCCACTAAACTTATATTCAGCCCGAATACAAACGTCGGAAACTCCGACACTAGCTATCCCAAGCTAGTCCACTTATTTCTCGGGTACAAGCCAACCCAATACACTCCGATTCTAAGTTCGGATCAATCTTCCCTTATTTTGGAACCCCTCCAAAACAAAAACAATCACTCAAACTGAGTAAAACAATTTATAGCATAAATAAGTACAAGAAAAGCTCCTTTAATGAGCGAATATAACTTTAAATACACTTTACTCAAAAGAAGAAGCCCCTTTTTGGATTTCCTCAAGGTGGATGGAGAATTGATTGAGCGCTTGAGGAGTTGGTGAGCTTGGATTGATGGCTTCTTGAAAGCTTTAAATGAGCTCTTGATTAGGGCTGAAAAGTTGGCTTGAGAAATCCTTTTTCAAATTTTCTCTTTTGAATGCTCTGAATGCTCTCTTGAATGCTCTTCTTTTTCTTTTTAATCTCTTGCTATCTCTTTTTTTTGTTTTCCACCTTTTGAATCCTTTTATAGCTTTAAGAAATAGAGAAAAATATTCTAGGCTGAAAAAGAGCCGTTAGACCACATTAAATGAGCATTAAAAGCACTTAAAACGGGTTAAAACTAGCCGTTGCAGAAAATTCCGTCACAGGAGTCGACTCATGAGTCGACTCATGCCTCAGGGGTCGACTCATGATCGACCTCTGTTGAAGAAACCAAAAATAGGGTTCTGTAATTTTTGGCCTAAAACTGCAGGGGTCGACTCATGAGTCGACTCATGCCTTGAGGGTCGACTCATGAGTCGACTCACAGGTTGTGCCAAGCCAAAAATTCTACGTGCCAAACTGCTCATTGTGTCATGAGCTGACTCATGGGTCGACTCATGGATTTCAAACATGCATAACTTCCAAATACAAGTCCAAAATAATAAAATTTTCGCCAATAGATCACAAATCTTTTGTTCTACCAAATGATACTTTAAATCAGGGTTTTGGTAAAATTATGATTTTGCCCCTGAAGAGCACAAAGACTTTTTCAAATAAAAAATATTGGTACCCCTTCAACTGCTTTGTAATCATCAAAATCAATCTAGGAGCAACAATAATCTAACAAACTGTTCAAGAAAACAGAGATTTTTTAAGGTATAGAATGATACACTCCCTTCTCAACTGTACAAACTAAATCGGGGAATTGATGTATTGCATAATTTATTTATGTGTTCTTTATCCCAAAAAAGAGCCTCACAATATTGACATTCATATTTAAGCTCTCCAATATCTAACGATTCAATATATATACCTATATAGTAAGGAAGATATAATTAAAAATATCGTAGACTAAATCAAAAAAAGGAAATAAATTGAATTCTTATTCAATCATTTATTGGAATGCTTGAAAGAAGATGTTGTACAAATATTTGGTTCGATCACATATACATCTATGTCTTCCTCAGTATTGAAAATCACAGGTGCATCCGCAGCTGGAAAACTTTTGTAACTAAGAATATGCACATCTCTCTTTTCACTAATGGTAGAAAGAAATTATACATGTGATTTTTTTTTATCAATATGCTTGAATGATTATCTGACTCTGCTATCTTCCTGGCTCTTCTCCCAGCGATGATGTTCATTCTTTTTATTCTATTTTATCTAAATATTTGTAATGGTTCCATTCTATTTTTCGAGTAACAGAATATAGAATACATGTAGAAAAAAAATAAATATCTAGAATAATCAAGTATTATACCAATTATATATAATGATGCAAAAAAATATATATAAGAAAATCTAAAATTAAGAAATAACCATGGATAACGTAATATGTGAACAATAAATAGAATTTACAAATATATAGAAAACTAATCAATAATATTGGTATATATTTTATTGATACTTGAAAAAAAACATGCAGAATGATACATATTAAAATTATGGAACAATCTAACAAAAAATTTGATCAGTAATATACATATATACTTTATCATAAATATACATAATTAATGAATATAAAAATTCAATAAGTAATATTAGCATATATTCTATCGATATCTGAAATAGAAGAACGTGCAAAATGATGCAAGTTAAAAATGTGAAACGATCTAACAAAAGAAATGGTACCTTAATATTAGATAAAACATGCAGAAAAAATATATTAAACCACTAAATTCACATATTTTTTATCAAATGAATGAGATAATTATGAATATAATACATAATCAATATAAATATTATAACTACACCATTTATGCTATCATGATTCTAAGAATTAACAATTTTCTGATGATCATCCAAGCACAAAAAAATACATATATTATGCACTGAGCATATTAGCATGTTTTTTTTTATCACCGACATTATAAGTTTATCTAGAAATTATAATCAAATTGCATCAATAGTAGTTAGTAATCTTAGTTTCAGAATATGATCTCAACAAAATAACACAAGCATTATTAGTTACAGCAAAAATTTACATCTATACGATGATTTTTTTAAATGTACTATAGTTATTTAGAATATTTTATTAAAGAAAAAATAATTAAAAGTATACACATTATGATACATTTATACAAAGAAAGCACATTTTGTATTATATTCCATCTTTCAGTTTATATCATTATATAACTATATCATTATAGGTTTTTATTCCAAAAGGTGTATTATATCGTTACAAAAATAAAGAAACAAAACCTAAAAGATAGATAGACCTTTTTAGCTGGGTGATAGACCCTAGCAAAGTTCCCTAGACCAAATTTTCTCCAACCTATAACTTGGCATTCAGATGATAGATTCTTCTATACTTAGCAATTTCTTCTTGTAATACATCATAATCAGATTTAAGTCATCCATACCTCTCGATGGATAAATTATAATCCCACCACATACTTCTATGCTGAACTTCCAACTTATCATAGGCTGTATTGATAATTTCATACAAATATTTATAATGTTCCTTGTCAAAATAGTTGACATCCTCAACTTCAAATTTAAAATTATTCTTCGACTCATCTATGCAAACTCAGCTACTATTCTTTGACTCAATTTGTATGTGTCCTATCCATCCCTATATCCTAGTGTATTTAAATAGCTCGTCATCTAGTCCCTACCCTCATTCAAAAGTGATGTCCATATAAGTCTTTAGAAAAGTGTTGCCTTGGAATTCTAAGCAATATATAGGAGGTATAAGACCTAATTTGACAGTGATATCTTGCAGCAAAATTCAAAAAAAAAAATAAATCCATCCCTGCAATTACAATAAATAATGAAATCAGTAATTCAAGAAAAAAGTACTAGTCTTTTTTTTATGTGATTCAAAGTATGATGTCCAAGATAATACACACACACATACATACATACATATAAGATATTTTTGATATTTTTTCAAATAGTAATTGTATTCATAAATTTTAAATGTGCAGGGAATGGAAAAACCTTTCCATTTATACACCCTAATCTGAATACACAATTGTGAAAAAAATATTTAAACAGCAAATGCAAGAATTTATTTTATTTTTGCAAAATAATTGCATTTTCTTTGTTCCTGCAAAAGGAAGAAATGAATGAATCACTTTGCAATAAAGGTAAGTCAAGTTATGAATTTATTTATAGATAAAATCTTCATAAAATAGAAGTATAAGAGGTGATCAATTTATAGATATTACCATAAATTTATGTTCATAAAAAAAAATTAAATGAAGCAAATAATAGTGTTATATCTCATGCAAGAAATTAAATAATAAATAAAAGAATATATATTTTTAGGGGGGAGGATGTTGGCGGACTTATAAAACTTTAAGAAAAAGTATTGCAAAAAATCTTAGAAAATATCGCCTAAATTTTTTTTTAAAAAAAATCTAAATCAAGGGGAATAATCCAAACCATAATAGTTCACTTATAAAAAAAAACTATAAGGATACCCACATAAAGATATTGAGAAATCAAATTTATGCTATATTCATGTAAAACTTTTGTGTGCCTTATTAATTTAAAATTCATTTCCCTATATAATTCTATGCAGCCAACCATATATATTTTTTTTCTTTTATTCTTTTATGCACCTGGCTATGCACCTTTCTTTAAAAACACTAAGCCTAATCCTTTTCCCCACTTACCCCATCACCATCACTTCCCCAACCCCATCCTCCTCTTTGGCTCTTTGGCTCTCCCTCGACCACCACCAGCTCCCACTGTTCTTCCATCTCCTCTATTTTTTGACCCTTTTCTAGTTGATTTCGTCATTAGACTGATTGCTCTCACTTTATGAGTTGATCTCTTTTGGATCCATTTTTATCTTTTCTTTTTATTGTCGGTTACATCCTGAGAGATAACAATCCAGAGATGAGAATTGTCAAGCCACTCACCGTTCATAGCTTCCCTCAAGCACGTTGGTGGTTTTGGTTCCTCACCTCCTTTTTCTTTCTTGCCTCATTGGCGATGAACACACCACCCCTTTCTGTTTTTATCATCCATCCATGGCTACGATCGATGGCTCCTCACTCCACTATGTCTCACCATTAGTTAACATAATCAATATCATAGAAAAAACTAGATATTTTTTGTGTTTCTGATCTATTTTTCTCAGCTTCTCAATGAACCATTATTCATTATTTTATCCTTCCTTTCTTTTTTTTTCGATTTCCTTTTCCATTGTAACATTTGCTGTAACTCAAACCCTAATATATCCTATCCTCTCTACGGAAGATTCCTCCCCCCTCCCCTTTTTTTCGATTATCTTCTCCATTGCAAGCTTCTCGATGGCCTAAACCCTAACCCTGATGCTAATCTGCAACCTTAACCTGAACCCTAATCGTATCCCCAATCCTAACACAAATCCTAACCCTAATCCTAATCCTAACCAATCCTTAACCCTACCCTTGACACCCAACCCCAATCCTAACCAATCAATTTTGTTCCACAATCTATTAACTTATTAACTCAACAATCCAATACCCAAACCCAGCAGCCTGCTAACCCGAATCCGACAATCCAGAATCTTAGACCGACTAACCCAAATCCTAGAATCTACTGATTTGAATCCGATGACCCAAATTCCACTAACCCGTTGATCCAAAAACCAAAACCCGATATTGGGGACCTATACAATAGTTTTAACCTCTTAACTTGATCCAATATCCAAAATCAAACATCCTGATCCAACAACTCTTATTTCTTTCTTCCCTCCTTGCTCATTACCAGTCAGATTAAATTGCCAATTTGATTAAGGATAGGGTTAGGGTCAACAGGGAGGGTTCTACAGGCTTACCTGTTGGTAACAAGAAGGCTGCTGTATTGCAGCAGCAACCATACCTTATCTTCACCCTAAAATGCTTTTTTCCCTTATGGACAATGTGGAATGATGCCAAACGCAATAACCCTATATCCCTTCCACCCCTACATAATGTCTCTAAAAAATGGAGTGCAAGGCTGCTCAAAGCGAGCAACAACCCTCCTTGCTCATGAGAAACCATGAATAGTTTCTCATATAATGTTGTGAAAATTTTGAAAGTCACTAGATTGTACCCAACAACTTCTCACTAATCCGATAGGAAATACAACTCAATAATTTGAAACATAACAAACCAAAAAAAAAGAAAAAATAAATGTGTGAGCTCACCTTTTCTAGTTGAGTTCTCTTGATTTCCTTGACAGCAAAGTGATCAAACAACAGAAACAAAAACAATTAGAAAAAAGAAAAAAAACCTAAAACCAATAGAATAGTCTCTACTTACTGATCTTTCCCTATCAAATTCTTGAACCACCACTCTTCTTTCAATACTCTTAATCATTCTTTAAACCTTAGACCCATAAATACCATGCTCTAGAAGAAGGAAATGGAGCTGACCATTTTCCATCTCTCTTCTCTATAACCATTTTCAAAACCCTTTCTCCCTCCATTTAAAGGTTGTCTTCTTAACACTGTAATTTCTTTTCTCCTGCGCGATACCTCTTAATCCAAGCCTATCTCCGCTCTTCCAAATCAATTTGGTCTTTCTTTCCTTTTTCCTTGTTGGTTGCTTCTCCTTGCAGATGGATTATTGGAATCTGATGTAGACATTGACATGGAGCTCAAACCAAGTGAAGAAGCTGACGTGGCGACCTCGAATGATAGAGACTTATTTTTTTACCTTCTTTCCACTTTCGGCAATATTAACTCCACCGTACCAGATTTTTTTTCCTTTCCCTTGTTGTCTCTTAAATTAGGAGAGAAAGAAAAAAAAAGAAGAATCTAACAAGAGGTTTGGAAGTTCTCCTCCTAAACTATTAGGATAGCGATATGTCCTAATCAATATATATTCGGGGGAAAGTTTTGAACTCTTTTTCATGTATAGTATAAATTTTCAAATCAGAATCTAATTTAGTCATAAAAAATTTTATATGAATATCCAAAAATATTCTAGCATGGTATCTCGTACTAAAATATATTGATCAACATATCCCTGTAATTTTATGGTTTTTTTGAGAGAGACCACAGGAAGTCTCCTGCCAACGTTACAGAGAGGCTGCTTTGAGGCTTAAAAGAACGAGAACAGGGGTTAAATAATGTAAAAGTATGTGGAAGGGAGAGAGAGATGGGACTGAAGGGGACAAGCCATTGAGTACTGGGTACTCTTTACTATTTCTTCTTACCTTCCATTGCTTTTTCGAATTTCACCCTTCTTTTCTTCACCCGTAGCCAGTTTTCTCCCTGAACATTGAAGGCATGGGAGATCTCATTTATCTTAGGGGGGGGCAAAAACTTACATTGGTGCTCAGGTGGCACAACAACCCCATCATTTGTTCCCCAATGGATTGGGCCATTTGACCTTTTGGGTGGGGTTCCGGGCAAAGGTTCTCATACCATATCTAAAGATCTTAACTAATTATTACATATCAAACTGAAGCCCCGGTTGGCAAAGGTTTTAGGGAGCCTAAAAATACTTCTGCAAAAAATATTTTGCATGATTATAGTAGTATTTAGTAAA
Source organism: Elaeis guineensis (assembly GCF_000442705.2). Lineage (NCBI taxonomy): Eukaryota > Viridiplantae > Streptophyta > Magnoliopsida > Arecales > Arecaceae > Elaeis > Elaeis guineensis. The sequence continues at coordinate 60,240,340 of NC_025998.2, read as the reverse complement.
AAAATGAAAAAACTATTTTTGGTTTGGCAAAAGAATTGAAAATGTCCATTTGGAAGAAACTTGCTTTCTGATACACATCGAGAAAGTAAAATTTATTTTAACTTTATGAGATTTTACTTTTCAGCCAAATTTTCAGGACAAAGTCAAATAGTACAGCTGTATCCCTTTTAAAAAAAAATAATGTACAAAAAGAACCTCATGCAAACTAAAGGAGAGTGTCACCATATACTAATAACATTTCTTAAGTTTGATTGTCCAACACATATTAAAGAATTTATATTTTAGAGACCTAGTCATCAAATAATAAATAATTTATATAAAAACTCTATTTCTTAAAATATTTATTTTGTAAAAATTCTATTTGATAAAAAATTTATTTTCAAAAACTTCAAAAACTCTACTTTCAATAATTTTTTGTTAGACTTGACAAAATATTTAGAAACAACTTTGGAATAAGCCGATTCAAATCCCATAGAGAGAAAAAAGACTCGTTAAGATCTTATTTTTTTCTGCCCCCGAGATTTAAGTTGATCCACTCTAAAGCTATTTTAGATGTTTTATGAATATAGACTTAACTAGAGGTGCACATGGATTAGGTCACACCGGATCATGAGTGATCCTAATCCGATCCAATTCCTTAAAACATCTTAATAGTGGGCCTAAATCTAACCCAATAGAAGATCGGATTAGGTCTAGCTAGGTCAGATCTACGATCGGATTATTTGGGTCGAATCAAGTTCATATATAACCCGACTTCAACTTGAAAAATTTGGATTTGGATCGAATCCGGGCCAAGTATAGTTAACAACATTTTAATTACCGTGTAGCCAACTATTATTAACCATACAAATAAATAATAAATAATATTATTTTAAGTAAATTAAGATATAAAAAAATTTTTAAATATATCTTTTTATTAAAGACGTTGCTCATAAAATTCTTAAATTATAACTTAGAGGCTCAAATGTGTTTGGGTCCTAACAGCATACCGAGTTCGAATCGAGTTGAGTTCGAATTTGATAAAAATCTAAATTCTATCCAAAAATAGAATGGGACCAATTTTAAAATCCGATCCGGCCCCGTAGATCTTTTGAAATGAGTTGAATCAAATCTAAGTGGATTGGGTCAAGTCGAATCATGGGTCAACCTAATCTATTTGTAGTCATAGATTTAGCTCGATCTATAGCCTATAATTTTGTTGGTTGTACTCATCCAATCCATGAAGCTTACGGGACATTTAGCCTAATAGGGTCTATTTGGCTGTGTGGATCAAGAAGATTCATAGGATTGGACCAGCACCACTGAGAAAATCAGTCTAGGCTAAATTCGTTTAGACAAAAAACCTATGGGCCTTTGGAGTGGGCCAACCTGAATCTCGTAGAGAGAAAAAATGACCAAACCAACTTGCGGGCGGCTATCAAATACCTTTATGCTTGAAATGGACCAAAGCAAAATCAAGCATATTGTGCTGTATCAAGTCTAAAACTATATGACCATAATCATAACTATAACCATTTGGTTTTATCTCAACTATGAAAAACCTAGCCGAACTTGAGGATGGCTCGCAGACTTGGATAAACTTTTAGAATGTAACTTGATATATATGCTCTTCTTCCATGTTCGCTAACTTCGTTCTCCTAAGATGCATTTGATAAGGTATTAAAGCCGTTACCCTTCCCAATAGTCTTTGGTTTTCAGTATCACTTGCCATCCCAAAGAAACTATTTTGAGACTAGAATACCAATTACCTTCGACTAATAACTAAAATATAGTATTATGAGGCACATTTTTTGCTGGATGCTAGTTGAGCTTTTGTTCAAAATTACTTGAGCGGAGCTGAATTATTTTCAGATTAATTTGAGGATGCACTCTTTGGGGTTAATACGAATCAAATGTGGAATTACTCAATGCAATTCTGCTCTTATTTGATGACTTAAAAAGGGAGAATCTTGAAGAATTAAGAACGCAACTTTGGATAAAAAATCTTGATACTTCCAAATTAGCAATCTTTTTAAGAAGACGTAACCTTGTTTGTGTAATTATCGACATCTCGCACATGTTTGTTTTGCAGAAATTGAGTACTCTGAATGACATTATATCATGATTGGGCACTTAGCCTATTTGTTCTCCATAACTAGACCTGAAGTTGGTCAAAATTGAAAGTGGGCTTGAAACAAAACCCCTGAGTTGGGACCGAGCACCTAGCCTGTTTTTTTAATGTTGTCGATAAGTAACCAAAGTGAATAGATGAGGTCAGTTCTGCTCTAAGCTGGAGAGTTGAAACTGATGAATAGAACACTAGTGATAGTTGCGATTGAACTTCGGTGATCTTGGATCAACCTCAAAATGAAGCATCCTTGCCAAAATTTTTTTCTGCATGGTATCCTTCAATGTTGAAGTCAGTTGAATTTCAGAGAAACAGTAAAACATAGAGAGAAAAAAAATTTTTGGAGAGAGAGTAGACCGAAGAATAACTTACCTAAGGGTTCCTCAGTTCCTCCTTTGTATAAACTATTTTAATCATGCAATAATTGCTAAATTGGCATAACCGTCACTAATATCATGGTCACATTCTTAACGAGCATTAATTACTCTCAAACGGACTCAATGAGACACGTGGCTTTTTCACGATGCTTAATCAGATTAGAACGGCGCTTTGACCATCACTGAGGTGAAACTTTTATTTCAAAATTTCAAGAGAAATGATATCGGGAAATTGAAGATCTTTAGATGGGCTTTCGCCTGAACTCTTGACTTGGAGCTAGGCCAACCATTTGTGCATCTAACCATTTTAATTTTCTTAATTGCTAACATCTCCGTACATCATATTTTTCCCAATATTCCTTCCATTTATTACTCCAACCATACGCGCAATCCTCTCCAAGCACTCGGATGGATGACAAAAACACGAACATCTTTTCGGCAAACCAAAACGCAACAGTTAGTGAACGGGGCTCTTTCCTCGTGAAGCACTAATTGCATCTAGATTATTGCCTCCTATAATTTTCCCATTGTCATATAATCTTTAGAGCACGCAGTTTAATAGCCACCGTTTTTAACTCCACCGTGGACTCTACCCAAAAAAGACCCCATCACCTTCAATCACCAATCCAACGGCTCGCGGGGGTATCTGGATTTTAGACAATTTCGAAGGCCAACGGGCCAACGGCACACGCCGGGACAGTGTAAAAAAGAAAAAAGAAAAAAAAGAAAAAAAATCTCTTACGAACGACGGAAGGTTATAAATACGAAATCTCAATGCCTTCTATTAAAGTATTCGTCTTTTAATAGTGAGACAACGAAGTGTAGAAGGGGACGAAGGAAGAGAGAGAGAGAGAGCAGCCCGTAATCGGATTCCCCTTCCGCCCCCTTTCCTCGTTCTCTCCTAGGGCCTTGACCTCCGAGCGCGGCCATCGAATCAGGTAATAGAGATCTCCCCAATCGATTCTTTTTCTGGTCTTGAATCGACTATATCTTTTCGAATTAGGTTTTTCGGCTGTTATTTGATATCGTTGCGAGGTTGGTCGTTCGTCGTTGGTTCATGTTTTGGAGAATTAGATTCTTGAAAACTTCTCATCTCTTAGTAAAGGTGGGCGTCTTTTCTGCATTTTTATGGGTGAAATTTAGTGATCGACGTTCCGAGAGCTCCAAAAATCTGATCCTTACGTGATTTTCTATTATTCAGCTACGGATGTGCTGGTTTGGTATACTGGGTTTCGGATGTTTCTTGGTTTCTTGGGTGGGGTTTTAAATTTTGATGCCCTATATGATATATCTGATTCTTGAATGCTAGTAATTTGGAGTGGACCATTTCGGAATAAGGTATGCGTGCTGAAAGTAATAAATCTGTATCAAGATATTTTGCTTGCAAGAACATATCGTACATCAAGATTGGGTTAAATGAATACTGTTGAGTCTGTTAGGACACCCGTATGCTAGTTCGTGTTCCCATGACTCCTTTTTGGAGTTCTTTATATTACCGATCTCAGAATCTTGGCATAGTTTTCTGGTAGTCCGAGGCAAGAATCTGTTTGATTCTTCTTTGGATCCATCACAGCTTAAAGTTGTGTTCTCAGCCTCTTTCTTGCTACAACTCTAACATAGTTGAGAATGACATAATTAATTAAATTGCACACCCTTATGATTAGAGGAGACCTAGGGCTTGGATTATTTTGAAGGTTTGAAAGAGCGCGGGGATCGCTGTGGACAACCTTTGAGCCTGAAAAACATTTTTTTTTTGAAAAAGCTTTCATTGATGAAAATATATCTCTCAATAAAGCTGAGCCTAGATATTTGGAAGAAGGCGGATTTGCGGAACTGACCATGGAAACGTGGAATAAGCCTCGTTGATGGTCATTGTGTCACACATATAGGAACACATTATGATGTGCCAATTATGTAATTAACAAGGCTTGGATTAGATGTGTTAAACTTGAGTTGGATGGAATGCCTCATTTGTCTTGTACTTTCTTGCAGTGATAGATTTTGGCAGGCAATCTGAAATAAGTTTTTGTTTTATTAGCAATGGGAACTTAAAAAAAATGTAAGTTCTAACAGATGTACATCAGTCTCTATCTGCTTGAACTGTCTTGGTTTGTATGGTTTGAGTGAAAAAAAGCATTTCTGGCTGAAATGAATCCAACCACATCCATGACAGCCTATTTTTCATATTGTAACATTTGAAAGACAAAAAAAAATAAATAAATAACTTACCTGACCTATCCATTGCTAAGGTCTTGAACAGTTCGTTATTGTTTGATTAACTTTCTCATGGATTCAGCAGAATCGATTCATCTGCATGGGTATATGTGACATTCTTGTTTTGAAATGTTTTGGGTGCTTTGGGACAAAAAACTTCGGAAGGTTTTGGACAAACTCATTGACTTGGATATTGAGCTGAAATATCCACATTCTGAACCCATAAATGCAATTTGGTATGGCAGGTTTTTGACCTTAGACTGGGAGTCAGTCAAGTGACTGAGCATAGGAAAATGCAAAATTATCCTGGGGAGTGAGCATAGAGTAGGGAGTAGAGGCTGCACAAGCTAAGAAGAGGAAGGTAGTGACTGCAGAGCATGATGATGAAATAGATAGGGGAAAAGTGGGGAGGAATGAATATTTATCTACCCAAATTCGGCATCAATCTTACTTTAGACAGGTTTTCAATTTTGTGGATCGTGGTCTATGTTTCCTTGCTTCCACTGTTTCTCATTGTTTCAGATTACTTTAGAACTTTTTCCACCTTATGTGTCATCTTTTTACAGCTTTTCCTGCTTTTTAGTTTGGCAAACAGGTGAAGGCATTGCTAATGAACTTGGAGATTCAAGATTCCATAGTTTTTTTTTTTTCCATGGTTTGTAGTCTCAGTATTCACTCCATATTGATACCCAACCGCTACACCCTGTACCGAGTGTTGGTACGATACACGCCTTGGTACTAACACTTGATACAAGCCGTGTACCAAGTCTCTATAGCCTACTAGTATGTATGCCCCATATTCGGCACTATAGATGGCGGTATGGGCTGGGTACAACAAACCATGGTTTTCTTTGCACCCATAGAGTTTTTGCTAAACTGTGCTAGAAGGACTTGCTTGTAATAGAATACTTTTTTATTGAAAATCATTTAGACTTAAGTGCTACAGTTTATGAGATAAAGTCTGACTGTAAGAATGTTTTTCTATCAATGGATACATGATTTTATTCAGAATAAAACAACTTATTTTGTGTAAGCTCACATTTGCTTCATTTTCTAATGGCACTTGGTTTCTGAGACGATAGTAACTTGTTAATCCATGGTTGATAGGTAATGCTAACTTTGCAATATGTTCACTTGCATTTTTTTCCTCTTATAACTTATACAATATTTATGCTGGTCTTGTTTATAGAGCATATACCAGTGATGCTATCCATCTCATCAAATAAAATAATTTAGTTTTTTTCCTGTAGGTTCTTTTGAACTTTGGAAGAGATGGGAACAAATGGCGCACGTGATATAACTACATCACATGGTGATGTTACTGAAGATTCTGAGACTACTGTCGAGATAAAAATTAAAACTTTGGATTCTCAGACATACACTTTGCGAGTGAATAAATGTGTAAGTATTTCATTTTTCATTTACTTGGCATATTGTAGGTTCATCAAATGATCAATTGTATTCTCTTCTCTCTTTTTCCCCTTTCCATTTCCAAATAATTGTGTAATTACTCATCATGTTGATATGTTAGCTTATTGATGTATTTTTGACAACAGTTGTTGCTTACTTTAAATGCAAAATCCTTTAAATGTACAACCTGGATTTTCCAATTTGTTGTTACCTATCATAACTTTTCCCATGCAATTTCTGTTTTCATGTGTATTGGAAAACAAATCCTCCTTTTCACATTTTTTTAATGGTGTATGATTTTTTTTTCAATGGCTCTTATTCAATATATGATATTATACAGATGATTTAAATCTTCTCTTGTGCCTTGTTCTATGGTGGCATTTTATGCCTTTTATTATTTCATTTCTGCTCATATACTTGTTTGCTAGAGTATAAGTGATTTCATGAGGTACAGCCTTGAGAGGTATGGTAAATGAGATCAAGCTTAATCTGAAAAGCTATGTTATGATTGTTCACATGGATTTGCTTGCTTCATCATCCCAACCAACTGCTTCTTATATGTTATTCAGGTTTCTGCTTTTCCTGTACCAACCTTTTTCCTGACAAGAGAAGAGGAGGAAGAGGAAAAGGGATGAGGAATATGTGGATGGAGGAAAGTTACAACATCTGACCATTATTGAATGTTAAAGAGTGGGGGAAGCAGAAATGTAAGGGGAAGAAATACAAATCATCAAAATAGAAAGAAAAAAAAAAAGAGGTGGAAGAGGAGAAGGGATGAGGAAGATGTGGATCGAGGAAAATTATAACATCTGACCATGCTTGAATGGTAAAAAAGGAAGGGTGAAAGGAGAAAATATAAGAGGAACAAGAGAAATGGGGAGGGAAAGGGAAGGCAAGAACGGTAAAGATTGAGTTGAACGAAAGGACTAATGGGAAAAGAGAAGGGAATCCTAGATAGGATGATAATTGAACCATGATTGGCTAGCGATCACCTTGCTTCCCAGACCATGGCGAGATGCAACTAGTGTTGTAGTTTCCCTATCTAATGATTGGGCATGAGCTGCATGACAATGTTGACCCTATGTTGGGATAAACTTGAGAGGTGTGTAGGTCAGTACCTACCACATCAAATACATTGGTAACTAGGGTCTTCATATTTCAAAGTGAAAACTGAATTGGTGATTTCTTAAGAATCTAATGTAAATTTGGGATGTGGACTAGCTGGAATTCTCTGTTTTTATCACGGGCTTTGAAGTTTGTGGCCCAGGCTTGCTGGTTGGGTGTGGTTATCTGTTGCAACTCGTAGTCTATGGAATGTACACTGCAATTAGAAGCAGAGTTTAATTTCTATTTCATTTGAAGCAGCAGTTATTTGTTAGGTACAAATCAGGTTAAGATAAGGAACCAAGATATGGTGTTTGCAAGACATTATTTTGGAATATAGGAAATTGTTGATATTGAGGGAGAGAGATGTAGTTTTAGATGTCATTGGTGAGCTTGCACGGATGGTTTGACATTGGATCTATGCCCAACTGATGTCAGATGGTTTTATTTGAGCTCAAATATGCCATTCCGGCAAATGTTAATGGTTCCAGGTTTAGCAGACTATAGTTATTGACTGTATTTTATGGGCCTCACCATGAAGAGCAGGTCCTCTTGGAGGCGTGCATAATATCGGACATGCTGTCTACTTAGCCTTAAGGCTTCCTGTTGGAATCTTGGAGACTGAAATTGGATCTACAGGCATTTTCTTGGTAAGTAAAATTGGAGGGATTAGAAGTCTGCTGCTAAAGTCCTTTGAAAGAAAGGCTGCCCATCAAGTTCTATATATTTGTGGAAGGGCAGCAGTGGTAGTTGATTAACTTAGTAGGGATATGGAGAAGAATGACGAAGATGTCACCGGCTGTTCTTCATGCAAATGTCCTTAGGGTATTAGTCGGCTAGCTGTCAAAGTAGGCAAATAGTTTTTGTTGGATTCATTGATTTTGGGGCACAATGCAGGCTTTCAAGTACTTTGGAGAGTTTCTTGTTATAGACCGAATGGGCCTAAGTGCAACAATGGAGGTATTACTTTTCCAAAGTTACATTAAAACCTTATTTTGGCTGAACTATTTGAGAAGAAACTGGCTTGGAAGTATTAAAGAGGAGTGGCAAATTAAGTCATTTTCAAGGGTTGGTTTGGGTGGGGTGGGGGGGGGTGTGTGTGTGGGGGGCGCGTGACTGCGAGATTCTGGTTTGATGTATTAGCTGCTTTTGACTAAAAGATTTAGTAGTGAGGAAGGAGTTTTTTTTTAAAATTTTTTGACAATGTTAGATTTCCCTTGTTTGTATTTTCTTTCCATTTTTCCCTGCATTCATTTCTCCTTGTTCTCCTTTTATACCCTGTTATTTTTGTTGGTCATTCTCTTTGTTGGGGAGCAATGTCAGAGGATTTCCTTGGGTGCTTTGGGTTTCAGGGATTAGGTTTCATTTTTCCTTAGTGTGCTTTCATGTATTTGACTTTATAGATTAAAGGTGCATATCACCCTCCTTTCATTAACAAGCAAAAAATACGAAGAATAAAAGAAAGAAAACTTATGTCGTGTTTTTAAAGGGCGCAATTTTCATGAAGAAACGACATTATGCGGGCTATTTTTACTGGAAACCATTTTTCTGTAGCCTTTCTTCCATATTGCCTGGGGCCCCATCCTTCCTTTTTAAACCATTCCCAGTTTTTATACACAGGTGTTTATAAATGGGTGTGTTGCATTATCTTTCAATTTCTAGATGCATAAATACATATATATTGCTGTACATATGTATATCTATATGGCAGTTTAGATGGATGTGTTTATGCATGCTCATGCATGTCTTTGATTGTCCTATGGCATCTTAAAATCATGTTGGTAGATTGTGATCTTTGCCCAACGGACTTTGTCATTGTTTTCTGTTGTTATGACTTATGTGTATGTTTCAGGACTTTTGATAATTTTTTTCCATACAGGTGCCTATTTTAATGCTGAAGGAGCAAATAGCTACTGTCACTGGTGTAGTATCAGAACAACAGCGTCTAATCTGTCGTGGGAAGGTTTTGAAAGATGATGAACTCCTCTCTGCATATCGTATCCTTCAGAATTTATTATTTCAGGGCTGTTGGTGCATCTCCAGTTTCTGGGCTTCATCATACTTGTAAAATCATTTCAAACCATCTCCTTCACTCTGCACTAACAGCATTCTACTCCTATGCTTCCTAATTCATTTATATGTGACTCTGACATGCCATGAACACTTTATATTTGGGTCCAATAACTCTGGCAAATCTAGACACACCTAGGAAATTGATGGCATTAAATTTTACAATTGTAGACATGGAAGGTAACAATGACTGAATCTGTACATGGTTATTGGATAATTTTGTTTCTATTGTTTGTGCCATTGGGTTTGAAAATCTTTTTCGAGAAGTTCTTTCCATTTACTAGTCTACTGTGTGTTTGATGCATGTTTTAGGCATAGCTGATGGTGCAAAGTTCGGGGAAAATGCATCAAAGGTTATTTAGCTAGCAAGTGGGAGAACTCACAGGGTATTACTTTGTAAACAGTTCATGCAAGTGCCAGAATAGCTACTTTTCTCTTGAACTTATATATATTTGACTGGTACACTTGTGCTTAAATGGAGGGTGAGCCTTGGCGCAATAGTAAGGTTGCTCTATTTTGATCTGGAGGTCACGGGTTCAAAACATAGAACCTCTGCACGCGGGCATAAGGCTGCATACATCTGATCCTCTCCAAACCCTGCAATGGTGGGAGCCATTGCCCTTTTTTTACATTAATGCTTAAATGATAGCTTTGAGCAAAAGATTAAAGAGTTGAAGGATTTTCAAATGCTCTCTGTTGGCCTTTTCAGCATGCCAACTTCCAGTCTTCTTTTACTAAAAGTCTTTTTTGAATTACCATATCTCTTCATTAGAATGGAGATATCCTCTCTTTAAAAAAATTAGAGATCAATTTCTATTATTTTTTATTTTATCTTTAGAGGATGATGCGGGTAAAAAGCAATGGAAGTTTGGAATTTGAATATACTTGTCTCTCAGTAATACGCATGCATTTGAATGCATATAAAATTTTAAGTTCTTCTATGTAGCTAAATTCACATCTTATATGATATTGTCATTGGTGATTTTAATGCTGATTAACATTGCATTGCTTATGCACTGTTTTCTTTTTTAAGCTGCTATAATTGTGATATTTAATTCACTTTTATCTGTTAATTTTGCTGGTAAGGTGTCAATTGGTTTTTGGTTTGATCTTTGAGATCTGGTGCTGCACTGTGTTATATATTGCCTCAACTGCATAAAGTAGTTATATTATTGAGTCAATTCTTGGACTCTAGTTCCTTAGTATAGATGACTAAGATGTGGAAGATGGTCACACACTGCATCTGGTTGTTAGACAACCACATCAATCTTCATCATCACCATCAACAGGTCATGTGGGATCTGAAGGTGCATCAGCCAATCCAGGTTTGGCCTCTTCTGGAATGTGTATTCCTGAATTTTTCCAGAGCCCTCATTATACAATTTTGAGATCTCTAAAATTAATCTGAAGCCTTTTCAACATTTCTGGTGCCATGAATATGTGAGATACTTTCTTGGAAAGGATGCTTGATAAACTATAACATGCCTTTTCCTTTCATATGCTTTTTGTCATGGAGGAAGGTAATAGTAAGGTATAACATTCATATATTTCACAAATAATACAAACTGAGCTTTTTTTTTTTGTCATAGTTAAGTATGCATGCTTTATAATTTCACATCACAACCCACCCAGCCCCCCTGGAAGGGAAGAAGGTGAACAGAACAAAAGGGTAAATGGTGAACTATGAGAAGGTAGAAAGAAGAAAAAGAAGGACAAAAAAATCTGTAGACAAATATCAGTTTTATTTGAAACACCCCAACAATCAAAAGAATCAATTAAATTTATGATCTATTGCTATGACTGCTAGAGAATATGGTACCTTTTCTACTGATATTCTTCTTAGTCTTATTCTCTGTATATATCTACACATATTTGAGTGTAAAGATGGTAGTCTTTTTAGTCTGATGCCTTGCTGACAAGTGCAAGCCTCTGCAAGCACCTTTATACTTATGCTCATTGGTTGTAGTCTTATTCTTTGTAGCTTCTTGAGTATGCACCTATACCATCCTTGGTCTGATGCCTTGCTCACAAGATGCAAGCCTCCCCTAGCATACTATTAGGTTTTATACCCTGCTGGAATTGTGCATTCACATTGGCACTTGCTTCTCTAGTTTCATGTTCTTGGAGCTTGCAATGATTACACTAACACCACTTTGAGGCTTCTATGGTGGAATTTCTTGTTGCCCATTAAACTTCTACATCACTAGTTTAGTGATTGTTAGCACTTGGCAGCATGAGATGTCGTACTGCCCCAAACCATATTGGGGTAAGATCGGCATGGTTTCATTCCTTGGTTTGAGAAATGCAGTGAGGTAGGGAGAGAGAGCAAGAAGAAAGGAGAGGAATGAAATAAGGGCACCTGTGTTGGTGCGGTTGCAGCCTGTGGAGGAGGGGGGGGGCTTGAAAGCCCTCTATCGACCTCCCCCCCCTCCCTCTCTGCCTCTTCCTCCCTCTCCTCTTCTTCTTTATCTCTCTCTCTCTCTCCAACAAAATAGGAGTGCCCCAGTTCGTGCTGTTGCGGCCTGCAAAGGAGGGGCTCCAAAGCCCTCTCTCTCTCTCTCTCTCTCTCTTTCAAGTCCCTCTTTCCCTCTCCCTCCCTCCCTATTCCTGTCCTATCCTCTCTCTCTCTCTCCATCCACAATGAAACAGGGGCATCACTTTGTTTTCGTGTGGCCAGAGGAGAGGGGGCTTGAAAGCCTTTTCTCTGCCTCTCTCGGCCTCTCTCTCCCTCCTCCCTCCCTCCCCCCCCCACTCTCTCTCCAATGAACCCTTGTTTTCGTGCAACTGGAGGAGAGGGGACTTGAATGCCCCTCTCCCTCCCTTCCACCCTCTGCCTTCAAGTCCCCTCTCCCTCCCTTCCACCCTCTGCCTTCCTCTCTTTCTCTCATTTCCTCTCTTTCCTTCTCCCTCTCCCCCTTCCTCATCGACTTTGGGTATGTCGATATGATCCAAGAACGGAATGGCACGGTACCACACTTGACCATCTGGCGGTCGATACAGGTTCCGGTACTAGCACAACATACTTTGCTTAGCCGTGTCACAACCTTTGTTGTACCCTTACCATGAAATCGTCAAACAACTCAAAGTTGGAACGTTTAGACTTTGCTGCCTATTAGTGTTGGTTCTATGTCAGACTTTTGATTCCTTGATTGATCATCAAGATAGGCCATCCAACAGCCCAAAACTTCTCTATGACCAATGGACAAGACAACCATTCTATTTGTTCATCCTTCTTTAGCCTTTTCCGAGTTGTGATCGGCAATGGAAAAAGTCTTTTATTATGCATTTCATCCTTTTGCAGCCATCGAATGTTTGGGACCTTTCATTCATGCTAACCATTCATACCTATATAAGTTCATCAACTTACACTTCAACAACTTGCTAGAATTGTTTCAAGTGTCTTACATTTGTCAGCTTCTTGCCATCAATCTTGTGAAGGGAAGTTTATAAAGGAACAGAAAATAAGCATGGAGGTAAATCTAGGGATTGGAGGATGAAATGGAGAAAAAAATAGATGAAAACAAAAGTAGAGAAAAATACAGGTATTGGTGGGACATCATTGGTGAATGGTTTGACCAGTCTGTCCAAAATTGGTATTTTATTAGCACAATAGTAGGACAACATCTTGAAGATAACCAGTGGTCAAAACCCTTGATGAGGAACTTGTCACAATCTTTCAATTGTTTATTGTAGGGGCCAACAAAATACAAAGCAAAACATATGGCTAAAGCCCAGATGCATATCTGCCAAGAAAAGTATGCTGACTGCATAATGATGTTCCTAAATCTCAACCCTAAATGTAATGTATATTTGCTATAGTAGATTTTGAGGATCCATGATAAATTTTGCTCTAAAATTTAGAGGAGCATGGTCACTCAAGTGGCCAGAGTAATAATAACTGATTATACAGGAAACTTAAAATATTAGAACATAAATTGCTAGATGGTCACCTTTGTGGGTTTATATATGGGAATAAATTTATCGACAGTTAAAGATGATAGCAGTAGTTTCTAGAAGAAACTTTGCGTTACCTCATGATTTACTTTCTCCTAATTCTTATCTCAAATAACATCTTTTTTTAAGGAAAAAAGATATTGCTTGAGACAAAGCTATCAAAGGCTCAATGTGCACAAAGGCACCAAGGTTTCTTGGAGCCTAGGCACAAGGCACGCCCCTTGACAAAGTAAGCTGCAACACACATATAATTAATAAAGAATATATGATCTTAAGCATATTCAACAAGCAACTATGAATTTACCAGTGGAAGTAAAAATTTAAAAAGCATTACAATTCAGATTTATGCAGAAATAAAAGAAATGACATAACAAAATCAAATATGTCATGTCAAAGAATTGACCACAACACAATAATTACTTTTGTTGCCCCTAGGAGCCTATCTGACTAACGTGTTGAGCTGGTTGATGTGCTAGAGAGCTCGACAAGGTGATGAGTGGATTGGAGGAGTTGATTGGAGATCTCAATGTGCCTCCTAGGTTGGTGGACGGTGGTCATAGGGACTTGGAGATGATCGTCGCAAAGCTGATTGCACCCGAGAGGTGGATGGGAAGAGGCTCGCTCAGACTTTTGCATCGATGTTGGGTCTGAGACAACATAGACAAGGAAGTGCTGGTAGAGTGTTGGAGAGTATCAGGTAGGGATCCCCAGATGTTCTAAGTCAGATAACTCTCAAGGAACAGCGAAGGTGCTTGAGAGTGGTAGAGTGATAAGAATTCAAGAGCAGTTAGGACTTAGAACTTAGCCTTGGACTTGGTCTTAGAACTTAGAACTTACCTAGAGCTTCCCGGGGGTGGCTTATATAGGTGAGGGTTGGTATTCGTCGCTGTGGAAATTTTGGATGTGCAGATCGGCCATTTCGGATGATTGATTGCGTGTCCTGAGATATCACATGGGTGATTCTCCGTGTGCCACTTCCCCTACATCCCACGGTTATGTAAATCATTTGCGATCATGGTCGAGTTGTCGCCATATGGGGGGAGATCTGGGCATCTTTGTGTGCCTATGGGTTGGCCATGTGATGGGAGTTGCTTCGTTAGGGTAGAGGCTTCGTGGTGAGGCCTGATTTCGTCAGTTTGCCACATTGGCTGTGGTCGATTCCGAGGTATATTAATTCCAATCATGAATTATAAAGCTATGTAATTCTGTTCCTTGGAACTTAATCTTAAACTTAAAGAGGGAC